>NW_016816297.1:60305-70699 GCF_001698545.2 Rhinopithecus bieti
AAAAAAAAAAAAAAAAAAAAAAAGACAAACATTAAAAATACTACAACTGTGGTAGATCAAAGACGGCCACAAATCCTTTGATATGTCTTTTATTGAGAAATGGGGTCTATTTTCCTCTCCTTCAATTTCGGAGCCCTCTGCAACTGTCCTAATAAAATAGAGTGGAATTAATACTGTGTCAGTTTCTGAGCCTAAGCTTTGAAATGAGCACCTTCCACTTCTTACCTCTTAAAACATTCACTCTTGGAGTCCTGAACTGCCTGTAAGAAGTCAGACTATCCTGCTGAGACACTAGGTGGAAAGATCCTAAGACTATATGGAAATCTGTATAGTGCAGATCATAGCATCAACTACAGGGTTACAGTGGTGAATAAAACCAGTAAGGTTCCTGTGCTCTCATAGCTTTGACTTTGTAATGCCACTATCAAAGAACAGCAGAGAAGTGCTAGGTGTTCACCAAACCCTATTTCCATTTCCACCTGTGCACATAGCAAGACTGCGTTCTCCAGCCCCCTTTGCTATTAGGTGGGCCATAGGAGTGAGTTCTGGCTAATGATATATAGGTGGGTAAGTCACTTCAAAGCCTACCCCCGCTTCCCCCTAGAAAAAAATCCCAACTGTATAACCCTCCACACACTTTTCTTGCTGACTGGATTCAGAAGTTAGAGAGTAGAAAAGAGTAGAAAAGAGAATGCGTAGTAAATAAAGGCACCATTCATAAAAAGAGCTTGTGTCCCTAAATAACTGTGGGGCAGAAGGGATCCGCATTCAAACCCACATTGGATGGAGGCATGTGCGAAATATAAAGACTTCATTGTGTTAAGATGCTGAGACTGGTTGGGCGAAGTGGCTCACACCTGTAGTCCCAGCTACTCAGGAGGTTGAGATAGGAGGATCTCTTGAGCCCGGGAGGTAGAGGCTGCAGTGAGCTATGATCATGCCACTGCACTCCAGCCTGAGTGACAGAGAACCTGTCTCAAAAAANGATGCTGAGACTTTTGAGGATGTTTGCTATAACAACTGGCATATTCCAATACATAAGAATTATTTCCCAATATTTTCAAGTACATTTTAACTTAATTTACCATTGTATTACATTAGATTAATTCCTTTTTTTTTTTTTTGAGACAGTCCTGCTCTGTCGCCCAGGGTGGAGTGCAGTGGCATAATCTTGGCTCACTGCAACCTCTGTCTCCCGGGTTCAAGCGATTCTCATGCCTCAGCCTCCTGAGTAGCTGGGATTACAGGCATGAGGCACCACGCCCAGCTAATTTTTTTGTATTTTTGGTAGAGATGGGGTTTCACCATGTTAGCCAGGCTGGTCTCGAACTCCTGATCTCAAGCGATCCACCCACCTTGGCCTCCCAAAGTGCTGGGATTACAGGCATGAGCCACCACACCCGGCCAGATTCATTCTTAAATTTCTCTAACAGATTTACATTTTGTAATATTTTCTCCATACAAGTGAGATTTCCATCAGCAGAAACTAAAGTCACTAACCAATTGGGTTTTAATTTTACCAAAACTAATATGAAGTAGCAAGCCCAAAGTAATACATTCAACATTTTTTGTTTTTACATTCTGATACTTTCCATATGTTATTGTGAATTGCTATAACATACTTTATTAAAAACCTTTAGCGCAGAATTAAGGAATGTCATCATGCTTTCAATGCACTCTGACTTACAATTTTTAAAATCTGGAAGGTGGAAATAATTTTTACAATTCAACAATTACTAACATAGTAATACATAATCACTGAAGATAAGAGTTTTAAAACTAAAAATAATTATTGCAAGGGATTGTTATAGAACACTTACATTCATTTAAACCTAGCAATTACATTGGAAGAGAGCATTATTATTTATGGTTTTTGAGAATAAAGCTATCTTTTAATTTCAAAAACTGTTTAAACACCCTCTCAATTAGTGTAAATAGCCATATTGTTTTGAGGCACTTCCTTAACTTCCAGGAGTTTTGTAAACTAAAAACAACAACAACCAACACACACACAAAAGGAAAACTGACACAAAAGTTATAAAATTAACCAATAAAAATTAACATAATGCTGTTTTGTTATGTAGGGTGGGAAAACAGTAACATATAAGATGTCTTCAAAAAGTTCATGGAAAATAAAAAACTATATGTAGATTTCAAAAATTTACACAAAAATAAATTCATACTAACTTTTACAGGCACTAAGAAGGGTAAGACATCCGTTTGAAAAGGGCACCTATTAGAGCAATATAAATTTGGCTAAAATTGACACAAGAACAAACATCAAATTTATGGTGAAATCTCGGTAGAAGAAAGGAGAAATCGCTGTTTTACAAAAAGTTCATGGGGACAATGCCCCAAAGAAATCAGCAGTTTACAAATGGCTGGCTTGTTTTAAGAAGGGAAGAGACAAAGTTGAAGATAAAGCCCACATTCACATCATTTTCACATCGCATCAATTTGCAAGGAAAAAATTCATTTTGTTCATGCCCTAATTAAAGAGGACTGATGATTAATAGCACAAACAACAGCCAACACCACAGATATCTCAACTGGTTTAGCTTACAGTCACAATTCTTCAGTCACAATTCTGACTGAAAAATTAAAGTTAAGCAAACCTTCCACTCAATGGGTGCTGAAACTGGTTACAGCCAGATCAGCTACAGACAAGTGCAGAGCTTTCAATGGAAATTTTAAACAAGTGGGATCAAGATCCTGAAGCATTTCTTTGAATAACTATAACAGGAGATGAAACATGGCTTTACTAGTACAATCCTGAAGACAAAGCACATTCAAAACAATGGCTACCAAGAGGCGGCAGTGGTCCAGTCAAAGCAAAAGTGGATCAGTCAAGAGTAAAGGTCATAGCAACAGTTTTTGGGGATGTTCAAGGCATTTTGCTTGTTGACTTTTTGGAGGGCCAAAGAATGATAACATCTGCTTATTATGAGTGTTTTGAAAGGGTTACCCAAAGCCTTACAGAAAACTGTTCAAGAAATCTTTACCAGAACGTCCTTTGCTATCACAATGCTCCAGTTCATTCTTCTCATCAAACAAGAGTAATTTTGTGAGAGTTTCAACGGGAAATCATTAAGCATCCACCTCACAGTCCTGTTTTGGCTCCTTCTGACTTCTTTTTGTGTTCTAATCTTAAAAAAATCTTTAAGGGGTACCCATTTTCCTTCAGTTAATAATGCAAAAGAGACTGCATTGACATGGCTAAATTCCCAGGATGCTCAGTTCTCTAGGGATAAACTAAATGGCTGGTATCATTGCTTACAAAAGTGTCTTGACCTTGATGGTGCTTATGTTGAGAAATTAAGTTTATATTTTTAATTTTCATCTCTTAATTCCATTATTCCAGGAACTTTTAAAAAGTTCCCTTGTATTTGGACAGAGTGAAGCATAAAGTACAGAAATTAGCATCTCAAACTAGAAAAAAAAAATTTTAAGTCACTTTGGTATATTTGTGAAACAGGAGATTAAAAAAAAATAAAACTGGCTGGGTGCGGTGGCTCATGTTTGTAATCTCAACACTTTGGGAGGCCAAGATGGGATGACTGCTTGAGGCCAGGAGTTTGAGACCAGCCTGGACAACACAGCAAGATCCCATCTCTAAGAAAATAATAAAAAATAACTAGGTATAGTGGCATGTGCCTGTAGTCCCAGCTAATTGGGGAGGCTAAGGCAGGAGGATTGCTTGAGCCCAGGAGTTCAAGATTACAGTGAGCTATGATTGTGCCACTGCATTGCAGGCTGGGCAACAGAGAACGAGACCCTGTCTCTGAAAAAAGAACTAAGATTTCAAAATATAAAACTAGGACTTCTTGTTAATTCAATAACTATGCTTTCTTTCATAGCAGCCTGACTTATAAGAAATACATGGAACCAAGGTAGGTGGGTCTGGGGTACAGTGTTCATCATTTTCAAAAAGGAAGCTGCCTAACAAATGGTGTTGTGACAACTAGATATCCACACCTAAAAAAAAAAATGAACTTGGACCCCTAATACCTCAAGCCAGATACAAAAATGAACTCAAATGGATCAAAGACCTAACTGTAATAGCCAAACTATAAAATTCTTAGAAGAAAATATAGGTGTAAAACTTCTTGACCTTGGTTTAGGCAATATTTGATATTTCTTGGATATAACATCAAAAGGACAAGCAACCAAAAAAAATGGATAAACTGGACTTCATCAAAGTTAAAAACTTTTTTTTGAGGCAGGGTCTCACTCTGTCACCCAGGCTGGAGTGCAGTGGTGTGTTCATGGGTCACTGCAGCCTTAAACTCCTGGGCTCAAGCAGTCCTTCCACCTAAGTCTCTTGAACAGCTGGGACTATAGGTATGTGCCACCATGGCTGGCTAATTGTTTTATTTTTTGTAGAGATGAGGACTTGCTATGTTGCCTATGATGGCCTTGAGATCCTGGTTTCAAGCCATCCTCCCACCTCAGCCTCCCAAAGTGTTGGGATTACAGGTGTGAGCCACTGCATCTGGCCCAAAATTAAAAACTGTTGTTCCTCAAAGGACACCAAAAGGAAAGTAAAAGGGAATCAATAGAATGGGAGAAAATAGTTGCAAATCATATTTTGATAAGAGACTTGTATCCAGAATATGTAAAGAACTCTTATGACTCAACAATAAAAGACTGCCCATTAAAAGAATTAAGTTAAGGATCTGAATAATTTCTCCAAAGACAACATAGGAGGTATGCATGGATGCAGTATTAAAAAATGGGACATTCTAGAACACTGCTGGTCAGGGAACTTTGTTGCCCTATTCATTAAAGGGTCAGATTTTCAGCAGCCAAGGACATACATACTCAAATGAATGTGATGGGGCTTACAAGAAGTGAACTGAGATGACTCATTCTGGCTGTGTGAACAGCAGCATTTCATAGAAGACAAAGATAAATCTTGTGTTTTCTGACCTCATAAAGGCTTTTTGTGATAAAGTAGAAAAGGTCTCTTGAAAAGATATATAAATGGCTAAGAGGGACATCAAGAAAAGTTGTTCAACATCATTAGCCATTAGACAAGTGCAAATCATAATCACAGTGAAATACACTTCATACCCACTAGAAAGGCTATAACAAAGAGACAGACAATAACAAGTATCAGTGAGGATGTGGAGAAAATGTAACCTTCACACATTACTGACAGGAATGTAAAATGTTGCAGATGCTATAAAAAATAGTTTGACAACTCCTCAAAATGTTAAAGATGGAGTTACCATATGACTCAATAATTCTATTCCTAGGTATGTACCCAAGAGAAAAGAAAACATATGTGCATTCAAAAACCTGTATGAATTTTCTTCTAGAAGACCTGATTAAAATAAAAAAAAAAAACTGTATGAGGATGCTTGTAGCACCATTATTTGTAACAGCCCATATGTGGAAACAACCCAAATATCCATCAACTGCTGAATGGATTAACAAAATGTGGTATACCCATATAACATAATATTATTTGGTCATAAAAGTAATGAATATTGATACATGTAACACAGATGAATTTTCAAAACATTATGCTAAATGAAAAAAGTCAGACTCAAAATGCCATACATTGTATGATTCCATTTATATGAAATGTCCAGAACGGGCAGATCTACAAGAACAGAAAGCAGACTAGTGGTTGTCAGGAACTCAACAGGCCCTTCTCAAATTCATATGTTAAAGACCTAACCTATGATATGACTTTATTTGGAGACAGGGCCTATAAGTAGGTAATAAAGGTTATGAGAGGTCACAAAGATGCGGCCTTAGTCTGATAGGGCTGGTGTCCTTATAAGGAGACACCCCAGAGTTCCACCCCCACAAACTGTGTGCACATACAGAAGAGGAAAGGCCATGTGAGGACACAGTGAGAAGGTGGCTGTTTACACACTAGGAAGAGAGGCCTCACCAGACATCAATCCTGACGACACTTTGATCTTGGACTTCTAGACTCTAGAACTATGAAAAAATAAATTTTTGTTTTTTAAGCCACCCAGTCTGTGGTATTTTGTTATGGCAGCCCTGGTAGACTAACACAGTGATTGCCAGGGGCTGGGGGAAGGGAAGAATGACTAGTAACTGCTAATAGATGTGGGATTTCTTTCTAGGGTGATAAAAACGTTTTGGAATTACATAGGGATGACAGTTGTATAACTCCGTGAATATACTAAAACCATCACACAATGAAAAGGGTGAATTTTATGGTATGTGAATTCTATCTTGATTTAAAAATGTACATGGCTGGGCGCGGTGGCTCACGACTGTAATCCCAGCCAAGGCAGGCGGATCACCTGAGATTGGGAGATCGAGACCAGCCTGACCAATGTGGAGAAACCCCGTTTCTACTAAAAATACAAAGTTAGCCCGGTGTGGTGGCACATGCCTGTAATCCCAACTACTCGGGAGGCTGAGGCAGGAGAATCAGTTGAAACGGGGAGAGAGGTTGTGGTGAGCCTAGATCGCGCCACTGCACTCCAGTCTGGGCAACAAGAGCGAAACTCTGTCTCAAAATAAATAAATAAATAAATAAAAATAAAAAATTATAATAGGTGAATTATCTCATCTAAAAAAATCTAAGAAAAGCAAGCTGCACATTTATGAAAACCACAGAGGTCATGTGACAAACTTAGAATTTGATCTGACTGAGGAACTCAGTAAAATTTCCCTACCTCCCATTCTCCTATTTTGATTTAAAACATCACTTATTAGTTGCAATGTTGTGTCTACTTACATTAAACTCTTTCAATCAAGCACCTGAGAAAGTGAAAAAATCTTTCTTTTTTTTTGAGATGCCCGGCCAAAATAACTTTTTATTTTAGTGTAAGAAAGGCAAGTGGGCCAGGCATAGTGGCTCACACCTGTAATCTCTGCACTTGGGGAGGCTGAGGTGGGAGAAATGCTTGAGCCTGGGAGTTTGAGACCAGCCTGGGCAACATAGGGAGATCCCATCTCTACAAAAGATACAAAAATTAGTCAGGCATGGTGGTGTGCGCCTGTAGTCCCAGCTACTTGGAAGGCTGAGGTGAGAGGATCCCTTGAACCTGGGAGGTCGAGGCTGCAGTGAGCTGTGATTGTGCCACCTTGCTCCAGCCTGGGCAACACAGTGAGATCCTGTCTCAAAAATGAAAAAAAAAAAAAAAAAAAAAAAAAAAGGAATGCAAATGGTGAAAATGGAAGGCTTAGTTCCCTCCTGCTCTCATCTTTGTTTTTCTTACTTATATTTTGGTTCTTCTCAAATTTTCTTAATTAACATTCACCATTTTCCTCTTGGTTTCCTTTTCATGTTCTCCTTACAACAACACATATTTATTGAAAACCTTTTTATCTGAACAGTAGGGGTTCTGCCCTTAGGTAGTTTACAGTCACAACTTGTCTTTCTCCTTTTCTAACTACCCATGACTGTGTCTTCGTGTAGCCACTATCACATTTCTTTTTGAGACAGGGTTTTGCTCTGTTACCCAGGCTGGAGTGTAGTGGTACGATCATGGCTCACTGCAGCCTCAACCTCCCAGGCTCAAGCGATCCTTCCAACTCGGCCTCCTGAGCAGCTCGACTACAGGCGCATGCCACCATGCCCAGCTAATTTTTTTTACTTTTTGTAGAGACGAGGTCTCACTATGTTGCCCAAGCTGGTCTTGAACTCCTGGGCTCAAGTAATCTTCTCGCCTTGGCTTCCCAAAGTGCTGGGATTATAGGTATGAGCCACCACACTCGACCCCACTATCACTTTTTCTTACCCATCTATACATATACACACCTTTACTTGTGATGATTGTTCATATAAATATTTATAATGTATATGTGTATATATGAATATAAAAGTATTATATTCATCATATACATGATTGGGGTATAACTGACTTACAATAAACTGTATATATTTTAAATGTATAAAGTTTTGACACACACATCTACATACATTTGTGCAACTAGCATCACAACCAAGATAATGTGTCCATCACCCCCGAAAGTTTCCTTGTATCCTCCTGCTTCCCTGTCTCCTCCCAGAAAACCAATTATCTGCTTTCTGTCACTAAAGATTACAGATAGTCCTTGCTTTGCATGGTGGTATGATACTGTAAAAATGACTGTGCAAGCTGAAACTGTGAAAAGTAATCTTAATAAACAATGGGGAAAACTATCATTGTTTAATAACCTTCATGGATGCAGCTGGAAACCATCATTCTTAGCAAACTATTATCACAAGAACAGAAACCAAACACGCATGCTCTCAACTATAGGTGGCCGAACTGAACAATGAGATCCTTGGACTCGGGGAAGGGAACATCACGCCACTGGGGCTTCATGGGGAAGGGGGGAGGGGAGGGGGAGGGATTGCATTGGGGAGTTATATACATGATTATAAATGATGAATTGGATGGGTGCTGACGAGTTGATGGTTGCAGCACACCACATGGCATAAGTATACATATGTAACAAACCTGCACGTTATGCATCATGTACCCTAGAACTTAACGTATAATAAAAAAAAAAAAAAAAAAAAAAAAAAAAAAAAAAATTTTTGTCAAAACATTAAAGCATATTATTTCCCATGACTATAAACATATTAGGGAATAAAAAATAATAAAACCAATATGTATTTAGTATACTATAATTTGGAACACTAGAAACATTGAGAATTACACTTTTACTTATTTGTAAAAACTTATTAAGAGTACAGTGCTTAACTCCCTTTCACTGTATAACTTACAACATGGAGTAAGCACCTTTTCTATCCCTTGGTAAATTGTCATACTCCCTTCTAAGTGTGGATTAGTTTCCAACATTTTGCTCTTTGTGCTTTCAATGTTGTAAAATACTTCCAAGAATTCCTTTAATGTGCACTTTTTCACTAGTATCACTTCCTCTGGGACATCTTCACTCTTCTCACCATAACCATTTTCTTCATTTATGTTGATAAATTTGCCTTCACTAAGTTCTTTTTGGCTGTAAACCTAGAGCTTCTAAAACAGCAGCATATCCCCATATTCCCATGGCTAGCTATTTATTTTATAACTCCATTCATCTTTGATTGAAATTTCTCTTCTACTGTTATCACTTTTTATTTCTTTCAATGTTTCGTAGAATTCTCCAGTGAAACCATCTGGGCTTGGAGGTATTTTTAGGGGAAGTTTTAAATTACAAATTCAATGTTACTAATAACTTTGGGGCTATTCAAATGATCTATTTCACGTGGGTTGAGTTTGGTAGTTTGTTCAGGGAACCTCCAAGGAAGGCAGGAAAATAAAACAGAGAAATGAAAACAGAGAACACACACACACACCACACACACACACACACACACACACACACACACAATAAAAGGGCACACTGAAGTCCTAACATATTACTAATTGCATCAAATATAAGTGGTCTAAACCAATTAAAAGACAGATTGACACAGCAGATTTAAAAATATGATCCAAATATATGCTGTCTAAATAAAACATACTTAAAATACAAGGATAGAAGTAGGTTGAAAGTAAAATAATGGAGAAAGACATATGATGCAAACATCACTCAAAAGAAAGCAAAAGTGACTATATTAACATCAGATAAAGTAGACTTCATAGTAAAGAAAATTACCAGAGATGAAGAGGATTATATAATGATAAAAGTGTCATTCCATCAAGAAGACATAGCAATCATAAATGTGTGTGCACCAAACAACAGTGCTCCAAAACATGTGAGGCAAAAATGAACTGAACTCAAAGGGGAAATGGACAAATCCATGATTATAGCTATAGACTTCAACCTCTCTCAGTAATTGATAGAACCAATAAACAGAAAATCAACAAGAGCACAGAAGAACTCAACACTACCACCAAGGGAGTTGAAAGAATTGACATTTATGGAATACTCTATGCAACAACAGCAGCATACACTTATTTTTAAGCACCCATGGAACATGTACTATGACAGATCATATCCTGGGCCATAAAATAAACCTCAACAAATTTAAATAACTGGAATTATATAGAGTGTGTTTTCTGATCTCAGTGAAATCAAAACTAGAAACTGGCCGCACACAGTGGCTCACACCCATAATTCCAGCACTTTGGGAGGCCAAGGTGGGAAGACTACTTGAGCCCAGAAGTTCGAGACCAGCCTGGGCAATATAGTGAGATCTCATCTCTTAAAAGAAAATAATAAAATGCTCCAAGTCTAAGATATAAGAACATTAAGAAATTTTTTCTTTGGTGTTGGCTGTATTCTTAAATTCTACATTAAGTGACTTTTTTTTTTATACTTTTAAGTTCTAGGGTACATGTGCACAACGTGCAGGTTTGTTACATATGTATACTTGTGCCATGTTGGTGTGCTGCACCCATCAACTCATCAGCACCCATCAACTCGTCATTTACATCAGGTATAACTCCCAATGCAATCCCTCCCCA
>NW_016816297.1:72710-104469 GCF_001698545.2 Rhinopithecus bieti
AAAAAAAAAAAAAAAAAAAAAAAACAAACCAAAAAACAAAAATTAGCCTGGCATGGTGGCATGCACCTGTAGTCCCAGCTACTTAGGAGGCTGAGGCAGGAGGATCACTTGAGCCCAAAAGGTCCAGGCTGTAGTGAGCTGTGATCATGCCACTGTACTCCAGCCTGAGTGACAGAGTAAGACCCTGTCTCTAAAAACAAAACAGAAAAATAAAAAGTGTTCTGTGAAATAATCAAGATAACTGACCAACCCATAGCAAGAAAAAAAGGTAAGACAAAAATTGCCAATAATAGGAATGAAAGAGGGATACTATTTTTTTTTTTAACTTGTTTCAAGTATGTTCACAACTGTTCACTGAAGCATTTTTATGTTGGCTGTTTTAAAATCTTTGTTAAACTATTCTAATATCTGGCATCTTGGTGTCGGCATCCATTTTTGGTCAGGTTAAGATCTTCCTGATTCTTGATGAGTAATTTTTTTACTGAAACCTAGACATCTGGGGTATTATGAGACTCTGGATCTTATGCAAACCTTTGATTTTGGTTGGCTTCCTATGACACTATCTGGCTGGAGATCAGGGTTGGGGGCAATGCCTTGTTACCACCAGGTGGTTGTATAAGACCTAGTTCACCATTTGGCCTGTGTCACCATTTGGCCTGTGTCAACATCCCTGTTACTGTTACGTGGGGCTGAGAGCTTCAGCTCCCCACTAGGCTTCCACGGACACCTCCATTGCTGGGATTGGTAAGAATGCCTTGCTATTGTTTCCTGCATGGCCTCCACTGACACTGCTGAACAGAGGTGAAAATCCTGACTGTCCACTCAGTTTCCTCTAACACAACCCTAGATGTGGTACACCATTGCTGTCTAGGCTCCCTACTCCATCTTTGCTAGAGAAGGTTGGGGTGGCCCAAAGTATTTTTCTGTGGTGTTTGACTGGAGAAGAGTTTTCTGTCTAAAAGTTTTCCATGTTGGCCAGGCACAGTGATTCATGCCTGTAATCCCAGCACTTTGGGAGGCCAAAGTGGGTGGATCACTTGAGGTCAGGAGTTTGAGACCAGCCCAGCCAACATGGTGAAACCCCACCTCTACCAAAAATACAAAAATTAGCTGGGTGTGGTGGTGTGCACCTGCAATCCCAGCTACTTGGGAGGCTGAGGCAGGAGAATCACTTGAACCAGGGAAGTGAAAGTTGCAGTAAGCAGAGATGGCACCACTGCACTCCAGCCTGGGTGACAGAGACTGAGTCTCAAAAAAATAATAATAATAAAATAAAAAAATAAAGGTTTCCCATCTGATAGGCTGTCCCTTTCCTGGTCATTTGGCTAGAGAGGACAGGCTTTTCTTAGTTTTGTTTTTTGCTTTTGCTGGTTTATGCTTCTGGGTTGCTAGATTCTCCAGCACCAATGCTGGGAGCAAAAAGAAATCCCAGGGAACATAAAACTGGGTTATTCCTCAAGTCTCAAGGACTCTAGCTGTTCTGCTTTCTTCTGATCTTTCAAAGTCTTACGTTTGTGTTATATAAAATGCTCAGGGTTTTTAATTGTACTTAGTGGGAGGCATAGGGAAAAGCACACCTACTCCATCTTTTTGGAAGTAGAAGTCTAGCCAAGATTGAATTTTAAAATGAAAGCAACACAGGGAATACTATGAACCATTTTATACAGGTAAATTCAACAACTTAGATGAAACAAACCTGTACCTTAAACTACAAACTACCCAAAGTCACCCAATTTGAAATAGTTACAGAGCTATTCAAATGATCTATTAAAGGACTCAAATTTGCCACGTGCAGTGGCTCACGCCAGTAATCCCAACATTTTGGTAGGCTGAGGTGGGAGGATCACTTGAGCCCAGGAGTTTCAGACCAGGCTGGCCAACACAGGAAGACTTCGTCTCTACAAAAAATTCTAAAAATATTAGCTGCGTATGGTGGCACAGGCCTGTGGTCCCAGCTCTTGGGAGGCTGAGGTGGGAAGACTGCTTGGACTTAGGAGGTTGAGGCTGCAGTGAACTGTGATTGTGCCATTTCACTGCAGCCTGGGTGACAGAGCAAGGCCTCAAACAAACAAACAAACAACAACAACAACAACAACAACTCAAATTTATAGTTATAGTTAAGCAAATCCCCAAAGAGAAGCCTCTAGGTCCGGAGTGTTTCATTGGAGAATTCTATCAAACATTTTAATAAGAATTAACTCTAGTTCTACACCATTTCTTCCAAAAACTGGAAAAGGAAGCAATATTTCCCAACTAATTTTATAAGGCCAATATTACCCTGATACAATACAGATATAAACATCATGAGAGGTTGGGCGTACTGGCTCATGGCTGTAATCTCAGCACTTTGGGAGGCTGATGCTGGAGGGTTGCTTGAGGTCAGGAGCTTGAGACCAGCCTGGGTAACATGGTGAAACCCTGTCTCTATAAAAAATACAAAAATCAGCTGGGTGTGGCAACAAACACTTGTAATCCCAGCTACTCAGGAAGCTGAGGCAGGAGGATCACTTGAGCCTAGGAGGTGGAGGTTGTACTGGGCTTGAGATGGTGCCACTGCACTCCAGCCTGGGCAACAGAGCGAGACCCTGTCTCTCACATTATATATATGTATAAATTATATTATAAATTATATAAGACTACAGGTCACTATTCCTCGGGAACATAAAAATAAGACATAAAATATATAGACATAACAATTTCCAACAAGATATTTGCAAATCAAATCAAGCAATATAAAAATATAATATAATCCCTGATCAACTTGGTGTTATAGACTGAATTGTGTCACTCTCAAAGTGACTGTATTTGGAGACAAGACCTACAGGAGGTAATTAAGCTTAAATAAGGTCATAAGGGAAAGGCCATGTGAGCACACAGTGAGAAGGAGGCAAGCAAGGAAGACAGCCCTTACCAGAAACTGAACTCTACAAGACCTTGATGTAGGACTTCCAGCCTCCAGAACATTGAGAAATAAATTTCTGTTGTTTAAGCCATCCAGCCTGTGATATTCTGTTATGGCAGCCCAAGTTGACTAATACTCAGGTTTGTTCCAGCAATGCAAGGCTGGTGCAATGTTAAAAAAATCAATCAATGTAATCTATAACATTAACAGGCTGAAGAAGAAAAAAATCACCTGATCATATCATTTGATAGGGATCATTTCAGTTGACAAAACTGAAAATCCATTTATGAAAAAAACTACCATACACTAGGAGTAGAGGTGAACTTCTTCAACTTGACAAAGAACATCTATGAAAAACCCTATAGTGGCCAGACGTGGTGGCTCATGCCTGTAATCCCAGCACTTTGGGAGGCTGAGACGGGCAGATCACAAGGCCAGGAAATCGAGACCATCCTGGCTAACACGGTGAAACTCCGTCTCTACTAAAAATACAAAAAATTAGCCGGGCGTGGTGGTGGGCGCCTGTAGTCCCAGCTACTTGGGAGGCTGAGGCAGGAGAATGGCATGAACCCAGGAGGTGGAGCTTGCAGTAAGCTGAGATCGCACCACTGTACTCCAGCCTGGGGGACAGAGTGAGACTCCGTCTAAAAAAAAAAAGAAAAACCCTATAGTTAATATCATACTTAATATATTGAAAGACTAAAAGCCTTCCACCTAAGACTGGGAACAAGACAAGGATGTCTGCTCTCTCCACTGCTATTTGACATATTACTAGACATTTTAGCTACTAGAATAAGGCAAGAAAAGAAATAAAAAGTAAACAGATTGGAAAGAAAGAAAGAAAACCATCTTTATTTGCAGGTGACATGATGGTTTACACAGAAAATCCTAAGGAATCTCTTTTTTTTTTGTTTAAATAAAACTGCCAGAACTAAGTAATTCAGCAGGGTTACAGGAACACAAGATCAACACACAAAAATTGGTTGTATTTGTATATACTAGCAATGACCATGTGGAAACCTAAATTATAAATACAATACCATTAACAATTGCTCAAAAAATTTTAACACTTAAGTATAAATTTAGCAAAATGTGTACAGGACTTGTACAGATGTCAATTCTCCCCAAGTGATATAGGTTTAATACAATCCTTATGAAAATCCAGCAAGATTTTTTGTATATATGGAAAGCTTATTATAAAATTTGAATGGAAAGACAAAGAAAATGGAATAGCCACAGCAATTTTGAAAAAAAAATAAAGTGGGAAGAATCAACTTACCTGATTTTGAACTTTGACCTATGCCTCCCATCTTAACAAAATTCAAAATGGTTCATGCATTTAAATGTAAAACTATAAAACTCTTAAAAGAAAACAGGAGAATATACCTACACACATACACACACACACACACACACACACACACACACACACACACACACACACATATATATTTGAGATGGAGTCTCTCTCTGTTGCGCAGGCTGGAGTGCAGTGGCACGATCTCGGCTCACTGCAAACTCCACTTCCTGGGTTCACGCCATTCTCCTGCCTCAGCCTCCCGAGTAGCTGGGACTACAGGCGCCTGCCACCACACCCGGGTAATTTTTTTGTCTTTTTTAGTAGAGACGGGGTTTCACCGTGTTAGCTAGGATGGTCTCCATCTCCTGACCTTGTGATCTGCCCGCCTCGGCCTCCCAAAGTGCTGGGATTACAGGCGTGAGCCACTGCACCCGGCCGAGAATATTTTTGAGACATAGAGCTAAGTGAAAAGTTCACAGCACGACATTAAAAGCATGATCCAAAAGAAAAAAAAAATCAATAAATCGAACTTCATCAAAATCATAAACTTACACTTTGTGAATGACCCTGTTAACAGGATGAAAAGTCAATCTATAAATAGACTGGGAGAAAATATTTGTAAATCACATGTTTGACAATGGATTCATATCTCAAATTTATAAGTAATTCTCAACACTCGATAGTAAAAAAAACAAAGAATCGGATTAGAAAACAGGCAAAGATATATTTCACTGAAAGGGGTATATGGATGGCAAATAGAAAGCTCGGTCAAAAAACCTTAAGACTAGCTCCAAGTTAAAAGGCAAGTCTGAGAGTAACTTCATACCATTGGGCTAAATAGGCCTGAATTTATATAGTTCTTAAAAATGTTAATTGAACTCATTTGATTTTCAAAATCTGTTGAAGGACATGAAAACAAATTATTTATTAATGTTCCAATATAATTTCATATCACAAAGATTTAATTTTTAAGGCGACTTACAAAATCCAGAAAGTAAAATCACAAGACATAGTTTGACCCATGCAAAATGATGATAGTTAAGGGTTGCTGCGATAAGCAGCTATGGTTGAGGAAATTAGGTACTTCAAACAAAGTTTAGGTACTCCAACCAAATCCTAAACAGGCTGAGCCTCCAATATGGCTGGCTCATATTGAAAGCCAAAAGAGAAATCCAAGGAAGATGATAAAAGTATGGAGATTTCCATTAAATTCAGAAAATAAGATAAACATATTTCATAATAAAATTGTTCTCAAAGTGTCATCCCCAGATTAGTGGCATCAGTATCGCGCTGGGAGTTGTTAGAAATGCAAATGCTCAGACCTCACACCTCAGATCTACTAACCCAAAAACTGGGGGTAAGGTTAAGAAATCTGTTCTAACAAGCCCTCCAAATGACTCTGATGCACCCTAAAATTTGAGAATTACTGTTCCATAGGAAAGGCTACATACTACAGTACAAGTCTTATTGATATTTTCTAAAAAACAGAAACTGATATACCTACCAAGAGCAACCAGTTAAGGATTTCATTAAGGAATTCAATATGATCAATAATTTAATAGTCTGCCTTGTTGTTCCATTAAAATTAAGAGTTTCATATGATAGGCAAAGAACTATGGGAAACAGAAGAGATTTACCAACAATTCACAGCACTTATAATGGTAAATATTTGCAGCCCTCAGAACAAATATTAGAGCACTGAAGCCACACATGAATTAGGAACGCACATCCCTATATTTGAAAACAACTTAAACTCTTTTAGTTCCTAAAATTACTGCTCTTAGGCTGAGTGCAGGGGCTCACACATTTAATTCTAGCACTTGGGAGGCCGAGGTGGGCAAATTACTTGAGGCTGGGAGTTTGAGACCAGACTGGCCAATATGGTGAAACTCCTTCTCTACTAAAACTACAAAAATCAGCTGGGCATGGTGGCATATGCCTGTAAACCCAGCTACTCAGGTGGCTGAGGCACGAGAATCACTTGAACTCAGGAGGCGGAGGTTGCAGTGAGCTGACATCACGCCACTGCACTCCAGCCTGAGTGATAGAGCGAGACTCTGTCTCAAAAAATTAAAAAAATGAAAATAAATTACTGTTCTTAAACTGTTGCTCCATTCTTGCTACCCTACTTATCCACGGCTCACTTAACAGACAACATTTTTAAAGTGGTACATGGGCCATTTTCCACTCAGTCTAAAAGATTAAAATCACCTCCAATGAGTAGACGATTGATACTGACTTACCAACAAGACCAAAGTCAAGATGTTAGTCACACTCAATAATCCTCGGAGTATAATGGAATGGTGATGGTCAACTCAGCACCAGGGCTGCTATAGTTGTACAAAAATATTGACAACAAGGACATAAAAACGCTCAACTCCTATGTTCATTCATGATGCTATTCTGATTTTTAGGGGGCAGGAGATGGTGCTGATGAGCCAGTGAGTTTTGAGACATATGCTGAGCAAGGCTGTGGAGCTTTAATTAACAGGGCATAGGCAGCCTCTCTGTGGGTAGGACAGCCTGGGTTTCTAGAAATGATTCCAACAAGCATTTCTGGAGCATGACTAGGTCTTGAAAACCTAGTACTAGCAGCAGAGAATTCAAGGATGTTATCTCTGCCCTTAAAAAAATCTAATATGTAATAGAAATAGATGGGTGTACAGTAAGATCTACAATTTCTCACAGTAACCAGCAGGTCCCACTAGCCCCTTTATTTGGCACTCTACATTCTATTCATTCATTCATTCACTCAAACTTTTACTCAACATTTTGTTTAATGCCAACCTTTGTGTAAAGTATTGGAAACACAAAGACCAGAAAGAAAAAATGGCTTCCAAAACCAGTCGCTACTCTTTAGCTGAACTTATTACTTATTACTTCCTCTGGCAGAAAAGTCCTTCTCTCCTCTTTCTACAAAACCAAAGCCCTCTCCTACTTCAATTTTCTTCTCAGGTCTAATGTAAATGAAGGCCATGTGCTTATAGTCAACTCAATCATTCAGTAATCCCCTTTTATTTGGGTTTATGCATTTTACAAACTCTATGTTTTTGGCCCTCTGTTTATAGGTACCATTACTCTATGTTTTTGATCCTCTATTTATAGATACTATTACTTTAAGGCCCTATATTATATATAATATATGTTATATATAATACATAAGTTTATATATAAGTTATATATGTCATATATTATGTTACATATAATATATAATATACAAATATGTTATGTGTTATATGTATTATATATTGTAAACATATATTATATATGTTATATATATGTTTTTTATATATAACTTCCCACAGGTGTTTCTATACTTTGAATGTGTCAAAGTATATAATATATATAAACATATAAAAGCACAGTATAAAAGCTCTTGTCAGAAGCTGCTGCCAAGCCCTTGGACTTCTCAGTCTTTAGAACTGTGAGTCAAATACTTCTTTATAATTTATACACACTCGGCCAGGTGCGGTGGCTCACGCCTGTAATCCCAGCACTTTGGGAGGCCAAGGCAGGCAGATCATGAAGTCAGGAGTTCAAGAACAGCCTGGCCAGCATGGTGAAACCCTGTCTCTACTAAAAAAAATACCAAAAAAATTAGCTGGGCATGGTGGCACATGCCTGTAATTCCAACTACTTGGGAGGGTGAGGCAGGAGAATCTCTTGAACCTGGGAGGCAGAGGTTGCAGTGAACCAAGATGGTGCCACTGCACTCCAGCCTGGGTGACAGAGCAAGACTCTGTCTCTAAATAAATAAATAAATAAATAATACAGACTTAGGTATTGTTATAACAACAGTAAACAGACTAAGACAGGCATTACGTAATTCTGTTTCTCTCAGAAGACTAATAAATGCTACTGACTGTTGGAAATTCTTGTCTCCAAAATTTTATCATAATTTCAGATTTGACGTCAAATGGTTTTATCCTATGAATAATGGGCACACACTATGTCACTAAATACATGAGCCTGACTTTAACTACTGGCCTATTATAGCCTGGTAAAATCTGCTACTGGTCTGAGTGAATTGGTGAAGATGGTATGTGACTTTGTACTATAAATGCATAATTAGCCACTCTAAGTTTCTCCCCAAGCAGCAGACAGATAAACATGAGAGCATTCATTCCCTAAGTCAAAGGTGCAAGCATGCAAATACCTGAGAGAAGGCTGTGGAACAGTGTCTGGACTGGCTGGTACCTGGACTCCCTTTTCCCATTCTTCCTTCCATGTATCAGCAAAGAGGTAATAGCTATCAGGATTAATGTGGTGAGAATCTGGAAGTTTCATGGCACTGATGAGGTCCTTCCGGAATACCTGGAAAGATATTGCACATATCTTGAGAAGACCATCACTATGCAACTGATATCATTCAATGTTCTCCTTTTAAAAAGGCCATCCCCAACCACTCTACTTCCAACAAGAGAAACATCTCTAACTTCCTAAATGGCCAGATCAACTTCTGTTTGGAAAGATTTGAAGTACTGACAAGGAAGCCAGCTTATTTGGGATTTAATAAAGGGTAATGGAGTCCTTCCTGAATTATTTTCTTGGGTTCTCTAAATTTAAATCAACAATACAGGTTACTCAAAACAGTCTGTATAAAACAATCCTTAACTCTCTTAAATTAAGCAACAAGTTCCACTGATAGTTAATAATTTGGGCATCACCTCATTTTAAATTTATTTAGAAATAATTGTAGACTTAAATAAAAGTTATCAAATAGTACATTTCCATATATCCTTCACTTAGTTTCCTCTAATTGTTTACACTTTATATAACCAGAGTTCAATTACCTAAACCAGGAAAGTAGCACTGCTATAATACTATTAATTAATGTATAGACTTCATTCAAATTTTCACTATTTTTCTCCCTAATGTCTTTCTGTTCCAGAATTTTATTTTATTTTTTTGAGATAGGGTATCACTATGTTACCTGGGCTGGAGTGCGATGGTGTAATTTTGGCTCACTGCAACCTCTGCCTCCGGGGCTCAAGCGATCCTACCACCTCAGCCTCCCGAGTAGCTGGGACTACAGACACATACCACCATGCCTGGCTAATTTTTGTAATTTTGTAGAGGCAGGATTTCGACAGGTTGCCCAGGCTGGTCTCAAACTCCTGAGCTCAAGTGATCTGCCCGCCTTGGCCTCTCAAAGTGCTGGGATTACAGGCGTGAGGCACAGTGCCTGGCCTTAGAGTGCCTTTAATGAGGCAGTGGTTAAATAGTTGTGGCAATTGCCAATTTGCTAAACTACTATCTTTGGGAAAGATGGTGCTGTGAGAAATCCTTCCTTAGATCTGGAAAGTGTTTGTCAACATCCTAAAATATTTCATTATTTTCCAAGTGAAAGTCTACAAAATATATCAACTGATTACAAAACATAAGCCGTATCTTCATACTTGACATAACTGCTTATGAAATCTGCTCTACATAGCTTCCTAACCCGAAAACATATTGCAGTGGATTGAATGGTGGCCTCCAAAAAGATATGTCCACATCCTAGTTCCCAGAAACTATGGATATTACCTTATTTGGAAAAAGGGTCTTTGCAGATGTAATTAAGTTAAGATCTTCAGGTGAAGATATCATTCTGGAATATCCAAGTGGGCTCTAAGTCGAATGACAAGTGTCCTTATAAGAGAAAGGTGGAGGGAGATTTGAGATGGAAGAGGAGGAGGTAGTGTGATCATGGAGGCAGAGATTAGAGTGATTTATTGATCCACAAATCAATGAATGCTGACATCCACCAAAAGCTGGAAGAGGCAAAGAAAGAATCTCGCTTAAAACCTATGGAGGGAGCACAGACTGGCTGATTTTTTACTTTTGGCCTTCATACTGTGAAAGAATAAATTCCTACTGTTTTAAGCTACCTCATTTGTGTTAATTTGTTATTATAGCCCTAGAAAACTAATACACATGTTTATCAAACAGAAGAGTAACTTGAAGGCTATAGACAAAGGTATACAAAAGCAGAAGCCAATGAAATGTGGTCCTTGTCTATGGATTCAGAAATACTCAAACCTGGCCGGGCGTGGTGGCTCATGCCTGTAATCCCAGCACTTTGGGCGGCCGAAGCGGGTGGATCGCAAGGTCAGGAGATCAAGACCATCCTGGCCAACATGGTGAAACCTCATCTCTACTAAAAACACAAAATTAGCCAGGCGTGGTGGCGCAANATACTATTACTTTAAGGCCCTATATTATATATAATATATGTTATATATAATACATAAGTTTATATATAAGTTATATATGTCATATATTATGTTACATATAATATATAATATACAAATATGTTATGTGTTATATGTATTATATATTGTAAACATATATTATATATGTTATATATATGTTTTTTATATATAACTTCCCACAGGTGTTTCTATACTTTGAATGTGTCAAAGTATATAATATATATAAACATATAAAAGCACAGTATAAAAGCTCTTGTCAGAAGCTGCTGCCAAGCCCTTGGACTTCTCAGTCTTTAGAACTGTGAGTCAAATACTTCTTTATAATTTATACACACTCGGCCAGGTGCGGTGGCTCACGCCTGTAATCCCAGCACTTTGGGAGGCCAAGGCAGGCAGATCATGAAGTCAGGAGTTCAAGAACAGCCTGGCCAGCATGGTGAAACCCTGTCTCTACTAAAAAAAATACCAAAAAAATTAGCTGGGCATGGTGGCACATGCCTGTAATTCCAACTACTTGGGAGGGTGAGGCAGGAGAATCTCTTGAACCTGGGAGGCAGAGGTTGCAGTGAACCAAGATGGTGCCACTGCACTCCAGCCTGGGTGACAGAGCAAGACTCTGTCTCTAAATAAATAAATAAATAAATAATACAGACTTAGGTATTGTTATAACAACAGTAAACAGACTAAGACAGGCATTACGTAATTCTGTTTCTCTCAGAAGACTAATAAATGCTACTGACTGTTGGAAATTCTTGTCTCCAAAATTTTATCATAATTTCAGATTTGACGTCAAATGGTTTTATCCTATGAATAATGGGCACACACTATGTCACTAAATACATGAGCCTGACTTTAACTACTGGCCTATTATAGCCTGGTAAAATCTGCTACTGGTCTGAGTGAATTGGTGAAGATGGTATGTGACTTTGTACTATAAATGCATAATTAGCCACTCTAAGTTTCTCCCCAAGCAGCAGACAGATAAACATGAGAGCATTCATTCCCTAAGTCAAAGGTGCAAGCATGCAAATACCTGAGAGAAGGCTGTGGAACAGTGTCTGGACTGGCTGGTACCTGGACTCCCTTTTCCCATTCTTCCTTCCATGTATCAGCAAAGAGGTAATAGCTATCAGGATTAATGTGGTGAGAATCTGGAAGTTTCATGGCACTGATGAGGTCCTTCCGGAATACCTGGAAAGATATTGCACATATCTTGAGAAGACCATCACTATGCAACTGATATCATTCAATGTTCTCCTTTTAAAAGGCCATCCCCAACCACTCTACTTCCAACAAGAGAAACATCTCTAACTTCCTAAATGGCCAGATCAACTTCAACTTCTGTTTGGAAAGATTTGAAGTACTGACAAGGAAGCCAGCTTTATTTGGGATTTAATAAAGGTAATGGAGTCCTTCCTGAATATTTTCTTGGGTTCTCTAAATTTAAATCCAACAATACAGGTTACTCAAAACAGCTGTATAAAACATCCTTAACTCATTCTTAAATTAAGCAACAAGTTCCATGATAGTTAATAATTTGGGCATCACCTCATTTTAAATTTATTTAGAAATAATTGTAGACTTAAATAAAAGTTATCAAATAGTACATTTTCATATATCCTTCACTAGTTTCCTCTAATTGTTTACACTTTATATAACCAGAGTTCAATTACCTAAACCAGGAAAAGTAGCACTGTATAATACTATTAATTAATGTATAGACCTTCATTCAATTTTCCACTATTTTTCTCCTAATGCTTCTGTTCCAGAATTTTATTTTATTTTTGTTGAGATAGGGTATCACTATGTTACCTGGGCTGGAGTGCGATGGTGTAATTTTGGCTCCTGCCAACCTCTGCCTCCGGGGCTCAAGCGATCCTACCACCTCAGCCTCCCAGTAGCTGGGACTACAGACACATACCACCATGCCTGGCTTAATTTTTGTAATTTTTTTTTTTTTTTTTTGTAATTTTTGTAGAGGACAGGATTTCGACAGGTTGCCCCAGGCTGGTCTCAAACTCTGAGCTCAAGTGATCTGCCGCCTTGGCCTCTCAAAGTGGCTGGGATTACAGGCGTGAGGAGCAGTGGCCTGGCCTTAGAAGTGCCTTTAATGAGGCAGTGTTAAATAGTTGTGGCAATTGCAATTTGCTAACATACTATCTTTGGGAAAGATGGTGCTGTGAGAAATCCTTGCTTAGATCTGGAAAGTGTTTGTCAACATCCTAGAAATAGTTTCATTATTTTCCAAGTGGAAAGTCTACAAAATATTATCACTGATTACAAAAAATAAGCCCCAGTATCTTCATACTTGACATAACTGCTTATGAAAATCTGCTCTACATAGCTTCCTAACCCGAAAACATATTGCAGTGGATTGAATGTGGCCTCCAAAAAGATATGTCCACATCTCCACATCCTAGTTCCCAGGAAACTATGGATATTAACCTTTATTTGGAAAAAGGGGTCTTTGCAGATGTAATTAAGTTAAAGATCTTCAGGTGAAGATATCATTCTGGAATAATCCAAGTGGCTCTAAGTCGAAGACAAGTGTCCTTATAAGAGAAAGGTGGAGGGAGATTTGAAGATGGAAAGAGGAGGAAGGTAGTGTGATCATGGAGGCAGAGATTAGAGTGATTTATTGATCCACAAAATCAATGAATGCTGACATCCCACCAAAAAGCTGGAAGAGGCAAAGAAGAATCTCGCTTAAAACCATGGAGGGAGCACAGACTGGCTTGATTTTTTTACTTTTGGCCTTCATACTGTGAAAGAATAAATCCTACTGTTTTAAGCTACCTCATTTTGTGTTAATTTGTTATATAGCCTGAAAACTAATACACATGTTTATCAAAGCAGAAGAGTAACTTGAAAGGCATATAGACAAAGGTATACAAAAGCAGAAGCCAATGAATGTGGTCCTTGTCTAATGGATTTCAGAAATAGCTGCAACCTGGCCGGCGTGGTTGGGCTCATGGCCTGTAATCCCAGCACTTTGGGCGGCCGAGAGCGGGTGGTCGCAAGGTCAGGAGATCAAGACCATCCTGGCAACATGGTGAAACCTCATCTCTACTAGAAATACACGAAGAGAATAGCCAGGCGGGGGCGCATGCCTTGTAGGTGGCCCAGCTAGCTCGGGGAGGGGAGGCAGGAGAGAGTTGGCTTGAAGCCGGGGAGCGGGAGCGGCAGTGGACCAGATCCGGTCACTGCCGACTGCCAGCCTGGGCAAGCAGAGGTGAGGACGGGTCTGTCTCGAAAAAAAAAAAAAAAGAAGGAAAAAAAAAAAGAAAGGTAACTCAAGACCTCCATGAGAGGTCTGGGGATATCCACGCGAGGCCAATTCATGACCTGTTTTGTCTGTAAGCAAGATGAAACGAAATCCAATCGACTATTAAGGAGGGTGTTCCCTTCTCCTTTAGAGGGGAAGAGACAAGCTAGGCATGTGATGAAGCCGGGATGTGTCAATTTTACAAGCTACAGATTAAGTAGCATCAGATGAAGGTTTTCTAGAGAAGCAGTGTGTGTTACTTAGAGGCAGAGTGTGGAGGCTGCTTATCTTCTATGGAAGTCGAGAGACTCTCAGAGCATGAGACGAGAACAGTAAATGCTGAGGGGATGGGAAGTCAGGTTCAGTATCGGGCAGAGGAGATATGTGCAAAGTTAGTATAAGACATATGTGTACAGGAGCGTGGCGCGAGTTAACTGGCGGTTTTGAGTAAGAAGAAGGGATTGTGGGTTGAAAGTTGGGTGACGAAACAAAATAAGCTACAGCAAGATCCGATTAGTGAGGAGAATTGTTGATGTAGTAAGGAAGTGGCAGCAGCATATACATGAGTATAGTTGTGTAAGTATGTTCAGTAGAAGACACAATAAAAGGGAATAGGGAAGCCAAACGGTGAACAAAAAGAGTTAACTCTGCAGAGTGAGGAGAAGAGACAGGGGGGAAAGAAGACGTTAGAGAAGAGTTACCAAAATGAGTTGAGCTAGAGCTGACTGGGATCGTCGTCAGTATAGTTGGTGGTTTGGACGAGGGGAAGTTTGAAGCAGGCAGAATTGTGTAGTAGAATGGGTGAGAAAATCTGTGAGGCTGCGCAGGCGCACGGCCTGTAGTCGCAGCACTTTGGAAGGCCAAGGCGGGTGGGAGGTCAGGAGGTCAGGAGGATGGAGGCGATTGCTGGGTTAAGGCGAGCGGGAGAACCGGACGTCGCGTGACGAATAAGAGTACCAAGAGAAGGTTCGCGGGCGTGGGGCGGAGGGCCGCTGTAGTGCGGCCAGGGGAGCGTTGGGAGGCTGGAGGCGAGGAAGGCGTGAACCAGGAGGCGGAGCTGGCAGTGGAGCTGGGAGGAGGAGACGACGCGAGCTGCCAGCCTGGCGAACGAGGAGGCGAGGGACTCAGTCTCGATAAAGTGAGGAAGTAACTAGAAGGGAATATGGTGCCTGGGGACAGACCACCTGGAGTGGTAATGGTTGTGCACTACTGGAGGTAGCTTTCAGGCAGTTATCCAAATTCTGAGTCTCCAATTTATCTAATAAAATGGGGAAATAACACTCCCCTCATAGGGGTTGTTGCAAAGATTAAATGGTGAACTGTATAAAGGGACTTAGCACAGTATGGAGCTCATAGTAAAATTTCTAATAAATGCTAGATGGTGGTTATTATTATCCCATCATCATAGCATTCCTTCTAAAATCAGAAACAAGTATATAACTGAGTTCTTCTCCATAGTCCACAAAGTAAGTGATTGATGGGTAAGAGAGATATGGTTCACAGCTCAGTTAAAGTGTGCATGGTTTGGCTCCAAAGGACACAGTTCCCAAGCAAGAGCCCCATCAAGAACTTTAACCAATACTCCAAAGGCCACAAGGTAATGTAAACTTCACAAAATAAACATAAGCCATTTGTGTTAAATTAAAGATAATGAAGGAGGGACCTAGATGCCTGACCCTGACCTTTTCTAGTAATGGAAGTTGAAAAGTTTTACAAGTCTTAACAGTGGTGCGTATTTACAGCCACGTGGTAGGTTTGTCCCAAAGAGAAGTTGCTGAGAACAAAAAGGGGCTTTGTACTGTACAGGATGAAGCTGGTATTTATGGTGCAGAAGAGGGGGAGTGACGTGGCGAGGAGAGGGGACGGTCTGATGTGAAGGTTCTTATGCCTAAGGGCCAACACTGGTGTGCACATCTGCCTGTCATTGATGGCTTGCAGAAACAAAGGGGGGTGGAGTGTGCCTTCATTGATGAAGTGCAATGGTAGAGACATGCAATGTGCTCGACGCTGCCAGAGCACTAGAAGATGAAGAATGCCCTTGCAGACAACGCGTGCTGTGAGCGGTTTGTATTGGCTCTCAAGTGGTAGGAATGCGGTCTGCGGTTGGTGAGGTTTTTTATAGAGCACAGGCTCCTCTGAACATGTGTGTGGGTGGTGGACATTGTTCGATATGGAATAGTATCAAAACATTAAACTTCCTGTATGACCAAAGAGGAAACACTGTCTGGTCCATGTGAATATAAGCCAGAGAGACTGATCATAGTGTTGATTCCATCACTTGAAATGCTGAGACTATACATATACGACCCGAAACTGGACATGTCAGGCGCTCCAAAAGGCATAACAGCCCCACTAAACTGGGTATAGGTTAGTATGTTTGAAGCAAATGAATTTAATGTATAATGGTAGTAGCGAATCTTTTAGTGCCCCCAAAAATCCAGAAGAATCAATAGTAGAGAAAACTTAGCAAAGAACACTGTGCCTAAAACCCTTAAAAACTCTGTTCTTGTATTGTCAAGACATTGCATCCCACATTGATTTTTTTCAATGAATCAAAAAGCTTATTCAATTTCTAAATTTAAAACTTTAAAACCCATGGAAATATTTTTCAAATAGTTTAAAATAACTCTCAGGTTTCTTATAAAGAATAAACAGAACATTTTGATGGCTATAGGCTAACACCAACTGCAACATCAGTTACCATAAAGCAATGCACCTTTGGGTTGCTTAAGTTGGATTATTCCCTTTCCCCATATCAAACAGAGATGTAATGGAGAATGGGGAGCAACAAAGTCTGATTTAGAGATCTGAGCAATTTTAGCACAAGAAATAACATCTGAAGGCTGTTTTGCAAATTATTCTTCCTTCCCTCAATGTCCCCTTTTGTGTAATAAGTATGCACTTGTAGCTCAGTGCTTTTTATCTGCTGTAGGTCAGAAAACCAAATAATTAAGCTTGTTAGAAATATAGGTACAATGATATAAACAGGCTTTACTAGAGAGTATGTAGTGCTCTCCATTGAATTAAAATATATGAGCTTTCATTCTGTTGCTATGAAAGTCTTGGATAATAACGAGACTCCAGGCCTACAGATGATATGCAGTCAATGTTTTAAGATAGGTTGATATGTTTTACACACCAGACTAGTAGTCGAAAATATCCTAGCTTCTGATAACAAATGGAAGACTTTTTAATAGTCTCCCAAAGTGCTGGGATTATAGGTATGAGCCACGGCTCTCAGTCAGTTACTATGTACTTTTTCTAGGGATTAAAAAAAACAACAACAACTTTAAAGTATGGGCCCTTTTAAGAATCAGATAAGGCTACTATCTCAGAAAAAAAAATAACAAAGAACATACCCTTAAAAATCTGTACACAATTTCCAGAAGGTACACAAAGCCCCTGAACCATACAGGGGATTCACATATCCCTAGGAAACTCTTCTCTACGGGATAAATTAGAGGGAGACTTGCACAAGAATCTCACTGATACACTAAATACCAAAGAAAAATATGTATCTTTTAATGCGGCCAATTAATCCTCTGCAAAAAGGATAATTTATATTGCACGTCAGTGACTAATTCCCAGTAAAATCATAAGGCTCAAGAATTCTGGTTTTGTCTCAGATCTGTAGTCAGAAAACAAAACAAAACAATCTCCCGTTTTTATAAGAAGCAAATGGCAGGACAGGCAGCAAATTAACAAATTTTCATGAACCCATCAGAGAAATGAATCACAGCACAAATAGCCAATTCAGAGAGACAGGTGCCTGCAGGGAGACACAGGGCAGGGCATTTGGTTACCTGTGGCAGAAGCCACAGCAGGAACATTAAACTAGAAATTTTGAATCATTGGATGCTGCGTGGGGACTGATACAAGAATATGAAGTTCCTGGGGGCTGTAGTTATTGGGGGGGGTCCCAACAGCTTGCAAGCTTTTTCTTCAGGAACTCAACTCCGTTCACACAGGGAAGCTGGGGGGGGGGGGGCGCGGTACCTGGGAAAGACACCAGAGCGGTGCTGTCTGGGTACTTGGTGCTTAGTACCCTGGTTCCCTTACCAAACAAAAGGCTTCATCTGCAGGGGAAGGGTATCAAGTGAGGGCAATGGTGCAGTTTCATCACTGCTGGGAGAAGGGAAAAGCCTCCAGCCTCAGCCTCCCTGTGTTACCTAAGGGGCAAAAAGGTAATCTACAGGAGCGAGAACCTCAAGGACAAAGGCTGAGAACATCAGAAGATACCTGCTACAGGCCAGTGAGGGAATCGGGGCAGGGGCAAAAGGCTCTACCTGAAGACTACCTTCCCCACCACCACTTCCACCCCCAGAAACAGGACCACTATGCACCCTAAAGACTAAGAAAGAGTTAATGAGAAGATTAGCGAATGCTGCCCCTCCCCCATACCCTCTACTATGCTAAAGCCTCCAGGGATAATAACATTGGCTAACAGCTTGGGAGAGCTGCAAGAGACAAAATTCCTATGAGGACAAGCACAAAGAGACCTTGAGCCACGAGGAGAGACAAAAACAGGGTCACTAGAAGAAGTTGAAGTCTCTGTTACAGCAATAACAAATTTCAAACACTCTCAAATATTGCTGGTATGACTGAAAAATGATGAGCCCCTTTGGAAAACAGCCTCGTAGTTCTTTAAATAGTTAAATGGTTAAGTAGAGTTACTATATGACCCAACAATTCCACTCCTATGTGTGTAGTCAAGACAACTGAAAATGCACGTCAACACAAAAACTTGTACCTGAATGTTCAAAGCAGAATTACCCATAATACCCCATAAGTGGAAACAACCCAAATGTCCACTAACTGATGAACAGATAAAAAAAAGTGTACTGATAAAATGTAGTATCATTCAGTCATAAAAAGAAATGAAGTGTCTAGGCATGGTGGCTCATGCCTGTAATCCCAGCACTCTGGGAGGCCGAGGCAGGTGGATCACCTGAGGTCGGGAGTTCAAGACCAGCCTGACCAACATGGAGAAACTCCGTCTCTACTAAAAATACAAAATTAGCCAGGTGTGGTGGTGCATGCTTGTAATCCCAGCTACTCAGGAGGCTGAGGCAGGAGAATCGCTCGAACGTAGGAGGTGGAGGTTGCGGTGAGCCGAGATCGCGCTATTGCACTCCAGCCTGGGCAACAAGAGTGAAACTTTGTCAAAAAAAGAAAAAAAATAAATAAATAAATAAAGGAAGAAGGAAGGAAAGACAGACGGATGGACAGACGAATACATGCTACAACATGAGAGGTGAAAACACTATGTTCAGTGAAAGAAGCCAGACGCAAAGGGCACGTGTTGTATGATTCCATTTATATGAAATGTCTAGAACAGGGAAATCCATAGAGAAGGAAGGTAAATTAGTGGTTGCCAGGGGTTGCAGGTAGGGAGATGGGGAATTACTGCTAATGGGTAAGGGGTTTCTTTCTGAGGTGATGAAAATGTTCTAAATTATTATTGTAATGGGTTACACAACTCTGAACATACTAAAACCCACTGAATTATACACTTAAAATGGGTGAATTGTATGGTACGAGAATTATATTTCAAGAAAATATGTTAAAAATGGTTTTTAAAAAAGGGTGATTATTGCGGTGTCAATGTACACCACCTGAGAGGTCCCGATGTTCACCCTCTCCCAGCAATAATGAGGCACCTCTCCTCCTCAATGTGATGTTTGCAGACTGGGTAGGGAGCCTAGGCTGTCACTATCACCCATCAATAAGGTGGTACCTTCACTACCACCATATCCTCCATCATCATTGGGGGCAACAAGGTGGTGGGAATTTCCACATCTGTGAAGCAGTAGAGACTCCCCAGTCCTGCTTCCCAGAGAAATAAAGAGCTAGGATGGGGAGCTTAGGAATTCAACAGGTAGTAGAGAGTCAGCAGCCCTCTTCCCCACTGGTCTGGTTATAGTGGAGGACTACTAAAACAGAAGATTTAAATAAGACTCAGTGTCTAATGACATAATACTGAAAAAGTCCAGGATACAACTGAAAATCACTCATCATACTAAGAACTGGGAATGAGAAGAGACAATCAACAGGCATCAACACTGAGATCACACAGATGTTAGAATTATCTGACAAGGATTTTAAAACATCCATGATAAAAACGTTTCGACAAGAAATTACAAACACTTTTGAAACAAAAAACACAAAGTCTCAGTGAAGAAATGGAATATATAAGAATAACCAAATGGAAATTTTAGGATAGAATTTTAGGATGCAATTACTGAAATAACAAACTCGTAAGATAGGCTCAACCAATGAATGGAATTAATGAACAGAAGACAGAACCAATGAACAAGAGAAATTATTCAATCTGTTCAACAGAATATACACTGAAAAAAAAAAAAAGAAGAGTGCCTGAGGGTCCTGTGGGAAAATAACAAAAGGTCTACCATGCATGTAACTGAAGCCCCAAAAGGAGGGGAAAAAGAAGGTGGAGTTGAAAAATATTTGAAGAAATAATGGCTGAAAATTTCCCAAACTTAGTGGAAGACATAAATCTACAGATTCAAGAAGCTGATTAAAGCCCAAAGAGGATAAGCCAAAAGAAATCCATGCCCAGGTACATCATAATCTAACTTTAAAAAACTAAAGACAAAGAAAATCTCAAAACAACTGGGAAAGAAATGACTACCTAGAGGAGAACAACCTATTTGAATGGTTCAGGGCAGATTTCTCATCAGAAACCATGGAGGCCAGAAGGAAGTAGTATATTTTTCAAATGCTGAAAGGAAAGTACTGTCAAACCAGAAATCTATATCAAGTGAAAATATCCTTCAAGAATGAAGGAGAAATCAAGACATCCTCAGATGAAGGAAAACTAAGAGAATTTATCACCAGCAGACCTATCCTAATAGCTAAAGGAAATTCTTCAAACAGAAACAAATGAACAAAAAAGAAAAATGGGAACATCAGAAATAAAGAAAGAAGCGTACAAATATGTCGTATTTCTTAAGTGAACCTTAAAACAATTGTTTGAAGCAAACAGGTGCAGCAAGTAGGGCCAGGAAAATCAGAAATTGAGAGAAAAGTGATACGCTATCAGAAATAGGGCATAAACTGACACTTTGAAAAAAGCAGTCAATGGCGGCTGGGCGCAGTGGCTCACGTCTGTAATCCCAGCACTTTGGGAGGCCAAGTCGGGTGGATCACGAGGTCAGGAGTTCAAGGACAGCCTGGCCAAGATGGTGAAACCCCGTCTCTACTAAAAATACAAAAATTAGCCGGGCGCAGTGGCAGGCGCCTGTACTCCCAGCTACTTGGGAGGCTGAGGCAGGAAAATCGCTTGAACCTGGGAGGTGGAGGTTGCAGTGAGCCGTGATTGCACCACTGCACTCTAGCCTGAGCGACAGAGCAAGATTCCGAATCTAAATAAATAAATTAATTAATTAAAAAAATAAAAAGCAGCCAATGGCAATATTGCTTCAGTTTCAGGAGCCAAAGAGGAAGAAAGAATTCACAGTGGTTCCATATGATTCCTCAAAGGCTGCTTTCAGACTCACCTGTGAGTAGTGTGTGCTTGTCACCTTTGCCAATTCCCACTTACTTTTACTTCTCTTCTTTTACCAAGGGTTCCTACTATATTCTTCTTGCTGCCTGGGTTCCCAGCCCCTGTTCAATTCCAGGTTTGTTCTCTCTATTCTTGAGTTTTATTCCCACTTCATTATGGAAACTTTGATTATCACTACTCATGAGAAAACACTGGTGCTGTCCCATATTTCTCAACTGCCAAAGTTTCAACAAATGTTTACTATACAGTTATTGTACCCTACATAATATGCCCAATGCATACGGGTTAATAAAACAAGATTCAGCATGAATAAAACTTGAATATCAGTTCTGCTTTTCAAATGACCCTGGGCAAATAAATTTCTCTGAGCCTCATCACCTGCAAAACAAAAAAACAAACAAAACAAACAAAAAACTGGAAAGTACCTACTTTATAGTGTTACTGGAGGAATAGAACAGGAGTATATTACTTCCCTGATGTGCTTGATTATAAAATCACCTGAGTCACTTTTAAAATCCAGATCCTAGGCACCTTTCTTGGAAATACTAGTTCAGTAGTGTCACAGGGTGGGGTAAGTCTGGAATCATTATTTTAAACAGGCATCCAAGGAGAGTCTCATAATTGTTTAAATTTGGGAAACTAATGTAAAGCTTTTGGCACATAAAACTTCAATAAATGGTAGCTATGAGAGATAGGTATGATAATGTCCATGTTATACTGACAAATTATTTCAAAGAGATGAAATAAGCCAGCAAAGCAGAACATGGGATCAAGCTCTTCTAATGCAAAGGCTAGTTTTGTCCTACAATATCATGAGGTTTTCCTTTTTATAACAGAATATTAAATATAAATGAAAAAAATTTGCTTTCAGCAGCCCAGGTCCCCTATCCCTTGCAACAAAAAGACTACTATTACCACTGCCTGGGAGGCAGTAGGCCTCAAAACCCAAAGCCCTTGAATTGCCTTATGTCCTAGGACCAGCCGTCCTCCTAAAAGGGTAGGTAGCAAGGTTTCTTTCTCACCATTCTGTAGTCAAAGTCTCCTCTAGGCAGATGGGAAATTTCTTCCACTCCTGTTTATGTGTGTTATATTCCCTAAATTTTCTGTATGACATGGACATATATAAATAAACTTTTACTTCTCTTGTGCCCAGAAAATCCCTGGCAAAAGAAATGAAAAGTGACCTCCAAGGAAGAGAGAAATGCTCTCTGCTGGACACACCCAAAAGTAACCCACAAAGAGTCACTCCCTTTCTATTAAGGCAGTGGGACCTATGACTTACTTCTAAACAACAGAATATGGCAAACATGATGAGATGTCATTCCTTTGATTAGGTCACATTATATAGATAATGTGATGGGGATGCCACTCCCATGATTATATTATGTTATGTAACACTCCATCTTAGCTGACTGGAGGGAAAGACTCTCCTTGTTGGCTCTGAATAAGTATGCTGCCATGTTGTGAAAGGATCTATGGAAAAGGCCATGTGGCAAGGAACTACAAGTGGCCTTTAGAAACTGAGAGTGCTCTCTGCCAAAAGCAAGAAGGAAAACAGAAACCTCAGTCCTTCAGCTCCAAGGAGACAAATTCTGCCTACAACATGAGCTTGGTGGCAAATTCTTCCCTAGGCAAGCCTCCAGATGAGAACACATCCCATTTTCCACAGTGATTTCAGCTTTGAAAGATCCTGAACAAAGAATCTAGTCACACCATGCCCAGATTACTGACCCACAGAAACTGAGATATAAGTGTGTGCTGCTTTAAGACACGAATTTTGTGATAATTTGTAATGCAGCAATACATAACTAATATATTTTCTGTTCTTTTACAGCTAAGGAAGTCTACTCATAGTAGAAGTGAAGATACACAAGGTCATTTTATCATCATTTAATTATCACAGAGGAAAGTCTGTAGGATTCACTAAACCATTATCAAGTTGAAGGGGAACCCTGGCACTTTGCTGCCTTTTGTGGAAAAGATGACCAGCCTCATAAGGATTGACCTATTCGTTCTGGGCCAGCAGTGATCCAAAGGCTGTAAGGACCCATCACAGCTTCACAGATCATGACCCATATGATCTTTAATGTAGTCCTACTCACCTATCCCTTTCTGTACTATCTCTTCTCACCTGCTAACTTAGCTTTTTCCAATCATAGGCCAGGATATCTCTAGGTCCTTCCCAATTCCCCTAGTCTGGCTCTCTTTGACTTCCTGGTTAGGGGAGGAATATTCTAAAGCCAAGCAATATGTGTCACCACAGTCTGAAGATGATTGAAATCACAAAATGAAATCACAGTGTGAAGATTATTGTTCTCCTAAAGGAGACAGAAAATGGAATCTTTCTTGGAAAACAAATAAGTTCATCAGAAAACAAGCCTACCCACTGACACATTCTTTATTCTTCACATCTTCAGATTCTGGGTACTGTTGGTATATAGTTAGGAGGCAGCCATCTATCTTTTTAAAAGTTGTCTTAGTTTATTTAGTATTGCTATAAAGGAATACCTGAGGCTAAGTATTTATAAAGAAAAGAGGTTTTTTAGCTTATGATTCTGCTGGCTGGAAGGTTCAAGATTGGGCAGCTGGCAAGGGCTTCAGGCTGCTTCTACTCATGGTGGAAGGCCAAGGGGAGCTAGCATATGTGGAGATCACATGGTGAGAGAAGAAACAAGAGAGAATGGGAGGAGGTGCCAGACTCTTTTTAACAACCAGCTCTCAAGGGAACTAACGGAGTGAAAACTCACTTACCCCCTGCACTGGGAGGGCATTAATCTATTTATGAGGGATATATTCTCATGATCCAAACATCTCCCATTAGGCCTGCATCTCCAACATTGGGATATAATTTCAACATGAGGTTTTGGGAGACAAGCATCCAAACTATAGCTTAAGTCTAAAAATCGAGAATATGATCTCACCTCAGCAGGTTTCTTGTGTTCATTTGGAATTTTTGACTTGATCCTATACATTGAGCCAGAAGTAAAGGAAGTGGAAGGACCTGTAAAAGATAATTAGAAAATAATACTGAGACGCATTAGCTACTAATATAACAATGTCATAAAACTAAATGTCATCCAAGAGAATATGAAAAATATCATAGAGAAACCAGAGAGCTCATACCACTGAAGAAAACAGTCAAACTGCACTGAAGAGTGCCTCATAATGGAGTTTAGTGACATTTATAGATGATCTCCTACAGTGCAAAAGCTTCAACAATGCTAAGGATGAGATTATCTGATTTGGTATAATCACACCTCATAATGTTCTGCAATAACACAATTCATATTCCACTTGAAGAAAAGTATCTCCAAAACAATTGGAAAACTAAAATGTGGAGCAAGTAATCTGTGTATCCTTCAGCGCTTCCCCAAAGGCTATTGCTAATAAGGTTACTGCCTTTTACAAATGATGACCGACTCACAGTCAAACACTTAGTACCTAAGCTACAATTAGAATCAGCCTACAATTTATGCTCTTGTACTTTTCTTCTTTCTAGAGAAGCTCTATTAAAGCATTACTAGATCTGGCTTTTGTTTACGTAAATGAAAAGTGAAAACAGTTATATGCCACACACAACCAATTCTTCTAATTTATCTATCTCTAATGAAATTTAAATAAGAAAATGGTGCCCTGAATTTTCCTTCTCAGAAACATTTTTTAACCATTGAAAAAAGCATGAAATGGCTTATCCTCAAATGAAAGGAAAAATCCCCAAGGGATATAGATAGAAAGGTTACCAGCTGCCAGCCAGTTCTACTCACTCTCGTCTGAACTGTCACTGCTGCTGACAGGCCTATGGCGTTTCATCCTGGAGCATCCTGGGAAAAAGAACAACACTGAATAAAACAGTTCACACACACCCATCCCAGAGGGCAGTCAACACTGTCCCACAGATCCCAGAAGTAGCAGCAAGCAAATCACGCAAACTGAATGATTTTTGTCAAGAATATTCTCAAATGACTTAGAGTAATGAGAGAAAAGTACTACCAAATCTTTCAATACAAAGCATGTCAAAGACTAGGAAAGGCCACATTAGCCTTAGGAGGAAGCCCAAGCCACAGATGAGTGGTACAGCACTAACTGGAGCCTCAGATGTGGCCACATGGCCACTGTCGACCAAAACAAAGGGTGGGGAAGCCACGGGGCCAAAACCAGTCCGTGATCCCCAATAAGAGAGGAACAGAAAAAGAAAAAATCAGTCATGAGGGCAGGGCCATCAAGAGCCAAGGTTGAAAAGCATGAGACATATCTGACTGAAGAAAGAACAAGTGAGGCACATCCACCTTTAAGAACATGACCACACTAATTTTCTGCCTGCCCTTTATCCCTCTCTCACTCTCTTCCTGTCCCCATATCCCAAATAAGTAGCCTAAAGTCATAATTATATATATACTACTAGGAATGTTAAAGAAAGCTCCTATATTGTGAAGAGTAAATAAAAATGCTTTGGACTAAAACTTCTAACGGTTCAAGTGTACTTCCCTGAGTATGGCCAATGACAGATTAAAAAAAAGAAGCATCACTCTTCTGGGAACACACTAGCACTGGAGTGTAAGAAAAAAGGAAGACACAGTGACACAGTTAAGCACTTTAAGTCACAAAGGAAGAGCTGAAAATGTAAACTTGAAAAGACAGCAATACAGTCAGTGACTGACATTCTTTTATGTGCCACAACATATAACATGCTACCAGGGGCTATCATGATTCCATAATGAATAAAGTCAAGGCTACTGCCTTCAAGCGATTTAAAATCTACTAAGGAAGTAGAAATCCAAGTATAAGGCCACTCTGAGCAATTAAGAGTAGCAGCAATAAAACTGTATGTTAAAAAGCTTATAGAGTTCCACTTCTGGCATAATGGTGTGAGCAGCTCCGTGGACGACCCTCTTTCCAGCGAAACTGGTGAAAGTTATTTCAATTAAAAAAAAAAACAACCATTTAAAGTCTCTGGAAATGGTTGTAAGGGCATACAGCAAATGAAGAAGCACTTATTCAAGAAAATCTACTAAAATTCAGAAAGTAAAGTCAAAGTCTGCAGTATTTGGATCTAGAACCACTTCCTCCATCTTCCCTCCCAGCACAGATCTCATGCCAGAGTAGAGTAGCCAAGAACACAGGGTTCCTTCTACCCCAGCTCCCAGCTTCTTTCTTCCTGGGAAGAACAGGATGTTGGTATATCTTATCCTGTTCCCAGCTACTTTTGCTGAGGCTACGTTACAGGAAAATGTAGCTGAGAGGTGGGGGCTCCCTTCTTTCACCTAGCCCCCAACTCATGGGATGGAGGCTATGCCTTGGGTGTTGTGCCACCAAGAATACCAAAGCCTTGATTGCTCTGGCGTTACCTTGTGGGGTGGGGGTTCTATACCAGAAGAAGTAAACCTGGGAGACCTGGGGCTGACACTCAGAGGGAAGCTCACCATTTGTCTCCATCCCCTGTGCCATAGCTATGGCTCAAAGATTTTTCCCAGGGAGAGAGGCAGGGCATAGAATAGGGGACTTCAATTCTCCTGCAATAAAACTGACTTCATTTGCAACTGAGTGTACAGAAGTTCAAGCCTAGGCTGCCTAATATGCCAGAGAGAATCAGGGAAAGAGATAGCCTCTTGGGGTTGGAAGAAATCTCAAATACTGATCTCAGGAACTATCTTCAAAGGAGCCCTAATTTGATTGGATCAGTTTGTGGAGCAATTTATGTTCCAGGACATGATTAAAACAACAGAGCAGCTGGGCGTGGTGGCAGGCACCTGTAATCTCAGCTACTCGGGAGGCTGAGGTGGGAGAATTGCTTGAACTCGGGAGGTGCAGGTTGCAGTCAGCTGAGATCGTGCCATTGCACTCCAGCCTGGGCGACAAGAGTGAAAATCCATCTCAAAAAAACAAAAACAAAAACAAAACAAAACAAAACAAAAATCAAGAGCAATCAGTCAACAATTAGTAGACCATAACAGCATGGTATGGTCAAGTAAAGAGACAGCCAAGGAGAGCCTCACCAAAACCACTGTCATCCCAAGGTGACTGTGGGCATATACAAGCTTGTACCCCCGAAGACCAACATTAGAGGCTTCGTACTGCAGGGTGAGAATGGGGGTTGAGGAAATAGCCTTCAATAAAATAATCCAGCCAGTTACTAAAGCAGTAAATAAGCAAATAATAATAAAGAACCCTGGTGGAGGGGGTAGTACTCACAATTGTTACAATATATTATCCAAAATGCCCAGTTTCCAACAAAAGAGATATGCAAAGAAACAGGAAAGTATGACCCATACAACCACATGTCAGATTTAACAAGCAAAACCTTCAAATTAGCCATATAAGTATGTTCAAAGAACTAAAGAAAACCATGATTAAAGAAGTAAAGGTAGGTATGATGACAATATTTTACAAAACAGAGACTATCAATAAAGAAATAGGAAGTATAAAAAATAACCAAATAGAAATTCTGGTGTTGAAAGCACAACTGAAATGAAAAATTCACTGAAGGGCCTCAACAGTAGACTGAACAGGCAGAAAAAAGAATTAATGAACTTGAAGTAGGTCAACAGTGATTAGGCAAGTTGAAGAACAGATGGAAAAAAGAAGAATAAACAGTCTCAGAGAAATGTAGAACACCATTAAGTTCATCAACATATACATAATGAGAGTACCAAAAGGAAAAGTGAACAAGAAAGGAGCAGAAAAAATATTAGAAAAACTTCCCAAATTTACTGAAAAACATTAATTTATATATTCAGGAAACTCAAAGAACATCAAGTAGGATAAATGCAAAGAGATCCAGAAAGAGATTCCTTATAGTAAAATTACTGAAAGCCAAAGACAAGGAGAAAATCTTGAAAGCAGCAAGGGGAAAAAACAACTCATCACTTACAAGAGAAGCCCAATAAAATTAACAGCGAACTTCTCAGAAACAATTAAAATTAGAAGACAGTGTGAAAACATATTGTGTCCTTTGGTGATTGGTTGCACATATCTGTGAATATATTAAAATAACTGAATTGTATACTTTAAGTGGGTAAGCTGTATGGTATACAAATTATATCTCAAAGCTGTCATTTAAAAAACTAATCAAATTAGTACAAGTATCAGGACCATTAACTAAGGTTCTGTTTGTCCTGTAGTCAGTCAATTGAATATTTTTAAAAAAGAGAATGTTAGCCTCCCATCACATAAATTTTGGGGCTACATTTGGCTCTCTGGTGCAAAATTTCATTCAACTCTCTTCTGAAACGCAAACAAAACCAACAGTAACAACAAGATACTTCCTATTAAAAAGTAGTAGTGGGGAATTTAAAGTCACAATGAATGTAGAAATTTAAGCAGAAATAAAAGTAATACATTTTCTAACTATTCCCCACTGAATGCACAGATCTACTTAGAGTAGTGCTTCATTTGTCTGATATCACGGGGATGTTGCATATATAAAAACTGTTCAGATAAATAGTATACCCAAACATATAAAATCCTATTTTAACAGAAGCTTTTCTAAAACACCTATTTATTAGTTTTCTAATGTTACAGTAACAAATTACCACAAACTCTGTGGCTTAAAACTACATAAATTTACTATCTTACAGTTTAGTGGGTCAGGATTTTGACACAGGTCTCACAGAGCTAAAATCAAGATGTCATCAGGGCTGCGTTCCTTTCTGGAGGTTACAGGGGAGAACTCATTTCCTTGCCTATTACAGCTTTTAGAGGACACTCGTACTCCTTTGATCTTGGCTGTCTTCTTCCATCTTCAAGGCAAGCAACACTGCATCTCTCTGATCCCGTTTCTGTCATCACATCTCATTCTCTGACCCTTCTGTTCTGCTTCCCTCTTCCACTTTTAAGGACCCATGTAACTACACTGGACCCACCCAGATAATCCAGGATAATGTCCCTATTTTATAGTCAGCTAAATAGCAATCTTAACATATTCATAGGTTGCAGAGATTAGGACATGGACATCTCTGCCTACCACAACCTAATACACAAAATGTAACTCAAAATGGATCACAGACTTAAATGAAAAAAGTAAAGTAATAAAATATTTACAAAGAGCATAAGAGAAAGTCTTCAGGATCTAGGGCTAAGCAAAGAGTTCTTAGACCTGACACCTAAAGCATGATTGGCAAAGAAAAATGTGTTTTCATCAAAAGTAAAGACTTTTGCTCTCAGAAGCACATCCAGGGCAACTTGAATCTATGCTGCTGGGTTGTGGTCTTCAAACTTGGCTCAAATAAACTAGCTTCTTATATTTTTAAAAAAACTTCTGCTCTGAGAAAGACCCTGTTAACAAGATGCAAAAGCAAGCAACAGAATGGGACAAAATATTTACATATATTACACACATGTATAATATCAAATGTTGGAGAAGATGTGAAGAAATTATCATTCATACATTGCTGGTGGGAATATAAAATAGTAGAGTTATTCTAGAAAATATTTTGGTCATTTCTTAGAAATACTATATATGTAATATTTACTATAAAACACATATCTGACAACGAACTTATATTCCAGAATGCGTAAGGAACTCTCAAAATTCAACAGTAAGGAAACAAATGACCTAATTAAAGATCAACAGATGGGCCGGGCGTGGTGGCTTGTGCTTGTAATCCCAGTACTTTGGGAGGCTAAGCTGGGTGGATCATTTGAGGTCAGGAGTTCGAGACCAGCCTGGCCAACATGGTGAAACCCCATCTGTACTAAAATACAAAATTAGCTGGGTGTGGTGGCACACACCTGTAATCCCAGCTACTCGGGAGGGTGAAGCATGAGAATTGCTTGAACCTGGGAGGCGGAGGTTACAGTGAGCCTAGGTCATACCACTGTACTCCAGTCTGGGTGACAGCGAGATTCTGTCTCAAAATAAATAAATAAATAAATAAATAAATAAATAAATAATAAATCAGCAGACATTTTATCAAAGAGGAACACAAATGGCAAATAAGCCCGTGAAAAGACATTCAGTATCACCAGCCATTAGCGAAATGCAAATTAAAATCACAAGAAGATATTATTACACGCTTATTATTACAATAGCTGAAATAAAAAAATAGTGAAAATATCAAATCCTGGAGAAAGCGTAGAGAAACTATATCACTTATACATTGCTGGTGGGAATGTAAAATAGTATAGCTATTCTAGAAAATATTTCTGTCATTTCTTTGAAAATTAAATATGCAACTATGACTCAGCAATTGCACTCCTGGGCATTTATCCCAGAGAAATGAAAGTTTATGTTCCCACTGAATATACTGAATATAACCTCCATATGGATGACTCATGATGGGATCAAGGGCAACAAATGTAGAAAAAACATTTTTATTTCCTAAAAATCTCAGTGAAGAAAACCAACTGACCATGGACCCTCCCTCCTCACCTCCCTGAGAGTTTCAGAAGACCTAAGACTTCTTGTGAGATGGATACTCCTCTCATCTGAAGTTCTGGGTATGTGTACTTTGGATAAAAGTTTCTCCATTTTCTATAATATTCTGTTCTTTAAGTGAAAGAGTTATCAAACTGTTCATGACAGAGGGAGATTTTAAAGAATAGGCAAAATTTGGCATTTTTAAAACAATCACAGTAACAACTATTTTTTATTATAGATGGAAACAAAAAATCTCGTATTATTAGTAAAAAAGCCTAGGAAACAGATTATCTAATACGAGTAACACCAGTCCTGGGAAATAAGAAAATGAGTCATCAATGACTTTTAGAAAAGAAAATAAAGCAAGTTAATTTTTGGGTCTGGGCTGTTTAAAGTCCAGTGATTTGTTTGTCCATTTCTGTGACATACTGTTGTTTTAATTATTGTAGGAAAATGACAGAAAACAATAAATATCAGCAGAATGATTCAATGATGGTAAATCTTTATATCTCTATTTTTACTTCTAAGCACAACAACAGTCCTACACATATCAGCAGCAGCCATTTTACAGATGAGGAAATTGGGGCTCAGAAGCATTAAAGCGACACGCTTAGAGCAATATGGCCACCAGGGGGCAGGGCAGTCAGGTACATTGACAATGGGCACTCCAAGGTGATCCAGAAGCCAGAGGACAGGCTGGAGGGATGATAGCAAGAAAGGTGCCCCTTCTAAGCCCAATCTCCTCAGCATGGCTTGCGAGGTCCAGTTCTGGCTCCCAGTCTCTCAGGCCTCATCAAATGCTGTTCCCTCCACCCCACTCCAATTGTTCTGCATATACTATGCCCCATGTGATTCCATGAACACATTCATCTTGTTTCATACTTGCTTGCCACCCTTTGCACAGGGCTCTTCCTTCTACCTACAATTCCTCCCCATGTTTTCCTTGACCAGCCCATTTTCCCCAACCCTGGTTCTATTCATTCATTGGATGTCCTCGATGAAGCTTCCCAGATGTCCCTCCTCCACAATTATTCACTCCTTTGCTTTCTATCCAAGTATCCAAGTACATGCAAAGAAGCACTTCACTTGCACCATCAATATTCTTTACATCAAGCTTGTCCAACCTGCAGCCTGCATGTGGCACAGGACAGCTGTGAATGCCGCCCAACACACATTCATAAACTTTTTTTTTTTTTTTTTTTTTTTTTTTTTTTT
>NW_016816297.1:107528-117132 GCF_001698545.2 Rhinopithecus bieti
AAAAAAAAAAAAAAAAAAAAAAAGTTTGGGCTGTTCTTTGCCCACATAGGCAGGAATTCACCCTTCAGGATATAAGAAACATGCCTCTCTGGTCTGACCAGTGGCTTAACTCTAATGTCTGTCTCTGATAATGGCTCTGAATGATATTTTCCTGAAAGCCTAAGGGAGCTAGACTTTCAGATGTCTCTTTCCTTAAGGATTACTTCCAAATACCATCACGGATTTATTCTCTCTGATTTTTATCTCAGTCCTTCTTGAACTTGTTTACATTTTCATTTTGTTTCACTTCTTGAACTGATGAGTTCTCTTAGTTCCCTAAGCAGGCCGAAAATCCTGTTTTCCTTTTGATAAAATTGCCTTTAGGTTTCAGGGAATATCCCTTTGTTATTTAATTCTGTAACTGGATGAATAAAATCAAGTTGATCATTTCTACACTCTTCTTAATAGCTCACTGATTTCTGTTTCATCCTTTTAGAGCAAGATTTGTCAACCTTGGCACTGTTGGCATTTTGAGCCAGAAAGTCTGCACGTTGTAAGGGACTATTTCTGTGCCTTGTAGGATGTTTAACGGCATCCCTTCTGACCTCTACCCCTAGACTCCAGTAACATCAATTATTGTGATAACCGATAAATGTCTCCAGATATTGCCAAATGTCCCCTGGGGGGCAAAATTGTCTGCAGTTGAGAATCACTGCTTAGATCTTTGGCTTTTCCAAAATGCAAAGTCTGTGCGACTGTCTTTATGACACAAAGACGTCTCTGTTTAATTGACTATATTGCACTTTTCTGCATTTCTTTCAGCTCTGGTTAATGTCCATCTTGAATGACAGCGATGGCCACTTTTATAGTTTCAGTGTTTCAGGTCAGCTTAATCATTTGGGAGTGACATGGGAACAGATATCTTGAAATCTTAGAAAAGTATTTTTTCCGGTTGTAAATGTCCTATATGTTTACTGTAAAATGTGGGGAATGGAAAATTTGGAAAGAATGCTTTTATCAACCAGAAATCTGTCACTTCAGTGCAACTAATGTTAGTAAATTGGTTTATGGCTTTTACTTTCTATATATTTTATTTCATACATGTATAGTAATTTCACTATAAAACCAATTTTTATACATTTTAAAACATCTTAGCATAAATGTTTCCCTGTATACCATGTTTAAATGACTGGATGAAATATCATAATATTAATGTACCTTAATTATTCCTCTTGTGTGATAGGTTGGTTTTATTTATTATTTCTATTATGAAGTTTTAATGGACATTTTGGTTCATAAATCATTTTCAGTGTTTCAAATTATTTTTCTTTCTTTCCTTTTCTTTCTTTTTTTTTTTTTGAGACAGAGTCTCGCTCTGTCATCCAGGCTGGCATGCAGTGGCATGATCTCAGCTCACTGCAACCTCCACCTCCCGGGTTTAAGGGATTCTCATGCTTCAGCCTCCTGAGTGGCTGGGATTACAGGCACCCGCCACCACACCCAGCTAATTTTTGTACTTTTAGTAGACAGGGGGTTTCACCATGTTGGCCAGGCTGGTCCCGAACTCCTGGCCTCAAGTGATCTGCCCACCTCAACCTTCCAAAGTGCTGGGATTATAGGCGTGAGCCACCGCGCCCAGCCTGTATTACTTTTCGAGGACGAATGTTAGAAATATAATTCCTAGGTCAAACGGTGTGAATATGTTTAAAGTAGAGCATTAGATTATTTTTTAAACTGTTACATGACCCTGCAGAGGGCAGTGAATAGAGGCCCCTTGCACTGACCATGCATTTCAGAAGTACGTCTCATGGGTATATAGTAGGAAAGGAAAGGGCTATGTTTGAGCTAATCACTTTTCCTTTCCTTGGCCTGCATGTTCTTCCGTGGGAATATTAATGGGGAGTCAAGTAGCCACCAAACCACAGGCTTAGCTTCCAGTCCCAAATAATCCCAGTTGGGCTGACTTCCGGACAGTCCTTCTTTAAAAGGGTATTTTACCCAAGGAAGACATTTACTCAAGACATTTGTATTTTGCCTGGTTTGCAGTCACTGTTAAAATAAATCACTGTGCTGTTAATCACTGTACTTGAGATGAGATGATAGTAGGAATAAAATCTGAAAACTGCCATCAAATTAACATTCCCAGTAGTGCAAGGGAGGTCTGGTGTACATTTAGTTTCTGCCAAAACGAAGGTAAGGAAGAAAATAATGCCTTTATAAAGTCTGTGCTCTGATCTGAGGACTAGAAAATAAACAGCTGAATAATATGAACACCACACTTCTCATCAATACAGTGACTTGAATGCCTGAATGTAGATGAAAATATAGCATATCAAAACTCGTGACCAGGTGCAGTGGCTCACGCCTGCAATCCCAGCAATTTGGGAGGCCAAGGCAGACAGATAACCTGAGGTCAGAAGTTTGAGACCAGTCTGGACAACATGGCAAAACCACATCTCTACTTAAAATACAAAAATAAGCCAGGCGTGGTGGCGCATGCCTATAATCCCAGCTATTCAGGAAGCTGAGGCATGAGAATTGCTTGAACCCAGGAGGCGGAGGTTGCAGTGAGCCAAGACTGTGCCACTGCACTCCAGCCTGGGCAACAGAGTGAGATTCTGTCTCAAAAAAAACAAAAAACAAAACAAAACAAAACAAAAAACCCAAACTTTATTATACTATTTGAAATTCATACAATTTTTGAGCAATTCTCATGCCTCAGCCTCCTAAGTAGCTGAAATTACAGGTGCCCGCCACCACATCCACCTAATTTTTGTATTTTAAGTAGAGACGGGGTTTCGCCATGTTGGCCAGGCTGGTCTTGAACTCCTGACCTCAGGTGATCTGTCCACCTCAGCATCCCAAAGTGCTGGGATTACAGGCGTGAGTCACTGTGCCCTGCCACGAGTTTTGATATGCTATATTTTCATCTACATTCAGGCATTCAAGCCACTATATTGATGAGAAGTGTGATGCTTAGTTTCCGAGGGTTTGGAGAACTTCTTATAGTCTTTCTGTTTTGTTTTGTTTTGTTTTTCCTTTTTAAAGACAGTCTCGCTCTGTTGCCCAGGCTGGAGTGCAGTGGCACAATCTTGGCTCACTGCAACCTCCACCTCCTGGGTTAAAGCAATTCTCGTGCCTCAGCCTCCTGAGCAGCTGGGATTACAGACATGTGCCACCACGCCCAGCTGATTTTGTGTTTTAGTACAGAGGGGTTTCACCATGTTGGCCAGGCTGGTCTTGAACTCCTGATCTCAAGTGATCCATCCACCTTGGCTTCCCAAAGTGCTGGGATTACAGGCGTGAGCCACCACGCCCAGCCGTCTGTTTTTGATTTCTACTTGGATTCTGTTATGGTCTGAGAATATACTCTATATGATTTCACTTCTTTTCCATTTGTTGAGGTTTGTTTTATGACCTGGGATGTAGTCGATCTTGGTGAATGTTGCGTGTGCACTTGAAAAGTAAGTATATTGCACTGTTGTTGGGTGAAGCATTCTATAAATGTCAATTAAATCTGGTTGACTGGTGGTGTTATTTCTTCTATATCTTTGCTGATTTTCTGTCTACTGGTTCTATCAATTACTGAAAGAGGGGTATTAACATTCTCAAGTATAATTGTGGGTTTGGGTTTGTCTATTTCTCAATTCAGGTCTGTTGGGTTTTGCTTTGTGTTCTTTGAAGCTCTGTTATTTGGTGCATACACATTTAAAATTGCTATGCCTTCTTGGTGGATTGACCCCTTGTATCATTCTTTTGGTCCGTGGTAATCTTCTTTGCTGTGATATCTAATTATCTGATATTAGTATAGCCACTTCAGTTTTCTTTTGATTGGTGTTTGCATGATATTTTTTTTCCATCCATTTACTTTTTATTTTGAGATACGGTCTTGCTCTGTCACCCAGGCTGGAGTGCAGTGGCACAATCGTAGCTCACCATAACCTCCAATTCCTGGGCTCAAGCAATCCTCCTGCCTCAGCCTCCCAGGTAGCTAGGACTACAGGTGTGTACTACCATGCCTGGTTAATCTTCCATTTACCTTTAAACTCACTGTATCATTACTTTGAATTGGAATAGAGTAAAATGTGTCTACCACTCCATCCTGTCTAGAATGGGAAGTTTGCTCTCTGTACTATTTTTGCAACTCCTGTCTAAATTTATTATCTCAAAATCTCTTAACTCAAAATAAAAAATTAACTCAAAATTCAAAAATGAACTATTAAAAAAGCAAGTGTATAAAAAGAGCAGTTTATTAATGTTCCTACATATCTGGAAAGTACTAATTTGAGCAAGAGAAATAATCAACCTATTATTTTGTGAGATTTTCACTTACTGTACTCTTCCAGAGCAAGGAAACAAACAGGCTAAGAAACAGGTAAAACTTACAAGTCTGGGGGTAATTGGGAAGCTGACCCCCTATCTGTGGGCCCAGAAGAAAGCAAGTCACTTTGTATCGAGGATGTATATCTATTTTTCCTCAAAAGATAAATATTCACCATACCTGGTATTCCTGGTTTTGCTTTGGGAGCGGGGAGTTGTTTTCTCAGTCCTTGCATTTTCTAGTCTCCCTGTCTGGATTTTAGTCATTTCACTACTTACTAGCTTTCTGAAAGGTTAACAGAATTTAAAATGTGTAACTCGAGAAGAAATAAAAGGCTAATCAATTAGTTACAACACTTGTTAGTTCTGTAAAAGCAATGATGAGTGAGAAAGCTGGAAAGTACTGACTAAAATATGGCTTTCTGAGAATTAGTTGAGTTCAGTCATTTATGCTGTTCATGCTCCAGTACCCACCCCAGGAAGCCAGATTTGGATACAGATAGTACCTGAGTCATTTGAGACAAAACAACAAGTTACCCCTGAATTGTTTTAAATGCTAACGAAAGTGATCACTAAAAGATCTAAGTCATGGATGGAACCTAATTACCTCCCCTTGGCCCTGGAAAACCAAAAACATCCAGACAGGAATATGAAACACAGGAAGAAGAAAGCAGGTTTTTCCTTTCTATTCATTTCTCCTATTATCTAAGCCCTATTTTAATTATTTTGAGTTAACACCATTTTACAAAAATGGACAGATGGACAGATAAAAAATTAACTCCAAAATTTTGAACAAAGACTCTTTGTTGCCATGTGTTGGAAGTGACTTACTTGTCCCAAAAAAATACCTGGTGAGCCTAGAGCATGATTTGATTGTTCAGTGGTGATGAAACTTCCTGGCCTAAGCCGTCAAAATTTTGTTATCGTGAAAATCTGCAGTTTAATTTCACCCTTCAAGATCAAAGGCGAATACATTAACTTGGTCTAGTGATTCCACAAATCTCTAGAGAGCTGCCAGGCAAGGCAGATCCACAGAATAACTCATTAACTTATAATGCTTAAAGCAACTTTGGGAAAACTGTTAGGAATTGAACACAGGCTAAAACTCCTGAAGGCACTCACCAATGTATCTTTTTACACAGTTGACCAGAGAACAGCTAAGCTCTGCTTGACTACTTCAGTGACCAGGAGCTCACTATCTAACAAAGCAATTCATTCTAATGTCTAGACAGTTCTAAACATATGGATGATTTTCTATGAACAGAAAAAATCTGCCTTTTAACTTCCAAATTCTCCCTTTATACTGGATTTCTTTCTGTTAACAGGTTCTAATCTCTCTACCTTTATTCCCAAACCATCTCTTGACCCTACTTTATTTTTCTCTAGTTAATATCCACTTTCTTTCTTTGCCTTCTCTTGCAAACTCCTCAAAAAGTAGTTTACAGTCTGTAACTCCTTCCTTACTCTCAATCTCTCCTTAATTGGCTTCTATCACACCACAATTCTTGGAAAAGTGTGCATACTTCCCAACCCTCATCTTTAAGTATCTGTATGCTGCATTTGACACGCTGATCACTCTGTCCTTCTTGAAACTACTCCTGTGGCTTCCAGAAGCTTTTTTCAAGTTCCCTGTGTTGCTCTCTAACATACTTTTTTTCTTCCTCTAACCATCTTGTAGGTGATGGTGGTTCCCTGAAGTGCCCTACCCACATGCTTATGGCTCCCAAAACAAGGTCCTCTGGTCCAGAGCTGGAGATAGAAAGGAAAGGCGAAGGAGACCGGAAGGCAGGAGGGAAAAGCAAAGCAAAGAAGGAAGGAAGAAAGAATAGAAAAGATACATCAGCAAAAAGAAAAAAGTCCTGACAACCAGATACATCAACCTGGAAGACGATCAACACTGAGTAGACTATATTCTCTTTTCCACTAGTTCTTCCTCCCTTCTAACTGGTCTCAGATGGCATCTTCCTCTATGCCATCACAAAATCTAGAAAAATCTCTGAACTCTTTCCTATATCTTACCCTGGAACATCCAATCAATTATTAAGCCCTGTCAGTTAACCTCTGAAATAATCTTCCAAATCAATGTTCCTTTCCCATCTCAGCTGTCATTTTCTTAGTTTTGGACCTATCTATTTCCTCTAACCTAGAATGCAAGAGCACTTTCCTAACTGGCTTTAAAAGTCCTAATCTTGTCCCCAAACTTACCCTCCACTCAACTGCCAGAGACCTATCTAAAACACAAATTGGATCATGTCCCTCCATGGTCGAGAGATTTCAATGGCTGCCCTTTGCTGCTAGGATCTTTATTAAGGTCCTCATTAAGGCCAACACAGTCCTCCACAACCAAGCCATGTCTACTTCTGCAGCTTTATCCCTCACCACATTCTGCCCCAGTTTTATGCTCAAACAATGCTGAACCTCTGTAGTTCCTATCTCTAGGCTTTATACCATCCCTTCTCCCAGGAGGGCCCTCTTCTTGCTTCCTCACTTTTAAAACATATAAACTAATTCTTATAAGGCTCAGCAAACACGAGCCTTATCCTTATAAGGCACAGTAAATCTCTTCTAGGATGCCTCCCCTAGTATGACTCACCCACACTTTGACAATCAACAGCAGTATGCTCTCAGAGTGGCCTGTGTATAGTACCATCACTAACTTAAAAGCATTTTTAACCACTAATATTATCACATCTCTAATGACAATGAGTTCCTACCAGGTATGGACTGGACTTTAAAATTTTTGTAATGGATGTTATTCTTCCTTTATCTCTTTGAAAATCTTCCAGATTTAGACAGTGAGCCAAAAATACTTTTGTCCCTGGTCCTAAGTCTCTCACTGCTCTCCTGCCTGCCACTCTGAACAGAAGCAACATCTTTTTACTGTCTCTGTTCATGGGCAATCTCTGACTTCACAGTCAGGGATCATTTCCTCCATTCACTGAATGTTTTAATCCTATTATCTACAGAAATACAATTCCCGGCCATCTCTACCTTTTTCTGGACCTAAGAGTCCAGAATGTCCATAACTATAGGCCTGTAACTAATAATCCTCACTTACTGTCTGATCTGTTTCTGGTCCAGAGATTCATACTTTCTTGACCACAGATATGTCTAATTTTTTACTTTATTATCACTTTTAAAGAAAGGAGATATGAGTTTAAAGTATGAAATCAGAGCCATCTTGACCAGAAGCCCTCAAGTTTAAATTTTATGACTATTATACAACCTTTTAGATCGGGGTCAGCAAACTATAGCCCATGGGCCAAATCTAGCGTACTGCTTATTTTCGTATGGCCCGGAGGCTAAGAATGGTTTTACATTTTAAATGGTTGAAAACATTTAAAAGTATTTTGTGACACATAAAATTATATGAAATTCGTATTTCAGTGTCCATAAACTTTTTTTTGAACACACCCATGACCATTCACTTCTGCTGTTCCAGTTACTGATTGTTGTGCAACAAACAACTGCAAAATTTAGTGGCAAAAATCACTTCATGAATTTTGTGGGTCAGGAATTCAGATAGGCACAGCAGTGATGACTTTTTTCTACTCCACAATGTATGGGACCTCAGTTGGGGAGATTCAAACAGCTGGATCATATGGAGGCGTCTTCACTCATCTGGCATCTTTGACTGGGATGGCTGGGCTTAGCAGAGACTACCTCCAGAGTGCCTACCTAAGGCCTCTCTGGCATAGCCACGTGGATTCTCAACAAACTTCTTACATGGCAGCTCAGGAGTTCCAGTATGAGTGTTCCAATGAACAAGGCAGAATCTGAATTGCCTTTTATGGTTTAGCCTCAGAAGTTTCATACTCTATTGTATTGAAGTAGTCACAAGCTCACCCAGATTTAAGTGGAAGGAGACACAGATCCCACCTCCTGATGCGAAGAGAATAAAAAAAATTGCAGCTGTGTTTTAAACCTTCATTTATGGGGTTCACATCATTTTATTGCAAGGATCCAGGATTAATGACTGATTTAAAATGTGATATACATCCAGGCCTCAGAGCATCCAAGCTTCAAAACAATTTAGCTTCACAAGAGGACCGTCATCAGGGTCACGACGTGAACAATTTTAATACTTTCCTATTTGCTTCTGGTCAGTCTTTAATTCCAAACACATAGAACACATGCGTTTTTAAATGTTATGGGAGTAAACTGGTGCCTTTAAAAAGGGTAATTTGTATCTGTGTCATAGATAGCAAAATGGTCCCAATTCTTTATCCATGCCCTTTCCTTATGGATGCTCCTTGAATCTGGACTGGCTTTGTGGCTTGCTTAGGGCAATCGAGTACAGTATGAGGTGATGGTGTGCCAGTTCAGAGCCTAGGCTTCAAGAGGCCTTGCTGCTTCTACTCACTCTTAGAAACCTGACCAACTACCATGAGAACAAGTCTGGACTAGCCTGCTGCAGGATGAGAGATGCATAGCTCTGTGCTCCTACCTCCTACCACTGCCCCAAGTTGACAGCCATTGGACTTCAAAAGCAGAGCTCCCTGCTGACCTACCCTAGTTGACCATAGGCATAAGGGGAGACCAGCTGAGAACAGAACTGCTCAACGGAACCCAGTCCAAATGACTGACCCACAGAAGGAACTAAGTAATTACTATTTTAAACCACTAACTTTTGAAGTGGTCGTTATATAGCAATAGTTGACTGACAGAATTTGAAACACAGGTTTTAATGATTAACTGTAGAGTGGAAATTTCATTACACACCTCATTCCTACTACACTAAATCACTTTGGGTACTAATTTTCCAAAGTAGGCATTACTGCTGGGATCCACAGAAGAAGGCACTGTAGCTAATGCGAAGATCACAGATGGGTCAAGCACTTGACCCAAAAGAAGTACATAACAGCAGCCATACAAGTAGCAAATATCACTCTATCTGAAAGTTTCTAATCCTGTCTGATGCCAAGGCAGCCATAAGGTACCTCCCCTATCCAGAGATAAGTGTGGCACCTGCAACCAGTGGTTAATTATTTAACTGGAATGTCAGAGTAACACATCAGAGCACCCCTGTAATCCCAGCACTTTGGGAGGCCAAGGCGAGTGGATCACGAGGTCAGGAGTTCGAGACCAGCCTGGCCAACATGGTGAAACCCCATCTCTACTAAAAATACAAAAATTAGCTGGGCATGGTGGCAGGCATGCATAATCCCAGCTACTCAGGAGGCTTAGGCAGGAGAATCTTTTGAACCTGGGACGCGGAGGTTACAGTGAGCCAGGACTGAGCCACTGCACTCCAGCCTGGGAGACAGGGTGAGACTCTTTCTCCAATAATAATAATAATAATAAT
>NW_016816297.1:118354-124421 GCF_001698545.2 Rhinopithecus bieti
ATAATAATAATAATAATAAGTTTATATTAGGTTGAACCACATGAAACTGCCATTGTTGCAAGTCAAAATGTTTGCGTATCAGCAATTTCATATGGTTCAATCTAATACTGCTGGATTTGGCTCATGAACAAAACTAAGCAAAAAATAAAAGCTTCCTTCCTTTGCTTCTCTTAGTCTCCAAGCCCTCATATATTCTAGGGAAGTTTAATTCCTATGAACTTTTAAGGACATATATTAAGAAATACATAAAGCCTTGCTTATACATTTTTTTTTCTCAATTCAAAACACCCAGTTTCCTTTAGGAGTTGTATTCCACTTACCAGACTTAAGGTAATTGGCCTGTGGGTCCCCAGTGGAGTATTAGGTCTCTCTACCTACATCTCAAATTTCTAGATCAGATCTGAGCACCCTCTTTTCATGTGCCATTTGTACACGGCAAACCAGGATTCCAGAATGTTGTTTAACACAAGAGGAGGGTTGTTGACAAAAAAGTATTCTGATTATTACTATCAGTGTGGGCTTGGTGACAGTGGGGGGAGGATATAATTGATTTTATTCTAGTTTCTGCTTTTCCTGCCCCAGAGTTGCAACCAGATGGCTAGACTATCATCTCTAGGTCTCTTGTCAGTCAGAGCAGGAGAAGCCTAAGAGGCAGGATTCCTACCCCTGCATATGTGACTAGAGTGGTGAGGCAGTTTTCCTCCATCTTCCTGGGCAGCCACAACAAGACCCTGTGAGGAGGCGCAGGTGCTTCGAATAACTGGCACTCTCCCAGGCCACAGCCGACGCCACATGCTCAGAACAGAGGCTCAATTTTAATCCTTCTGAGACACCATTTCAGAGATTGGCCAATATACAGACATGTAATCAATGTAATGCTTTTGTGTGCTTGTGTGGGTCTTGAGCTCGTGAATTTTTTGCATTAACGGTTTTAGAATTTTCTGCCTAGAAATTTTTAGAATTACCCAAGTATAAATGCAGTCTTTTTTATGGTAAATGTTATTTCATGAGAAACACTGCATACATAATTTCAGCTTCAATGGTCAGAAGATCCTGTGCTTTCAAGCTTACTGTTAGAAATGCAAAACAGGGACACCAAAACTCCATCATCCCACCTCAGTTCCCTCAGTACAGGATGTTTCCCTCCTTCAAAGGTTTTTTATAAGATCTTTCGTCCAGTGTATTTTACATAACCAGCTTTCTCTATTTCCCAAAGAAAATTATTGCATAGTCTAATTAAGTTTTCCCTTAGGAAACACCACTCCTGACACACAAAGAAAGACAAAACAATGGTAGTAGATTGTGGAAACAGAAATATTTCATTTTACCAATTGAAAACTATATTCAAACTACTCCTAAGCTATTAATATGCAACGATTTGAAATATCAGCAATTCACAGGAGACTGGTAAAAAGTTCTTTGTTCATTTACTGTTTTTATCAAGTTCTGAATTCAGAACCCCACATTACTACTTTGACAACTGATAGCATCACAACCACCTAAAAACAAGTTCAGAGCGTTCTGTTGTAGACAGTATAAATGATGCTTGTTTTTGCATGACCTGTCTCAGAAGTACAGCCAAGGAGGAACTGAGTCTCACATGTTCGCTTCTCAACAGGGGCATCAAAGAACTCAATAAAGATTTGATGAAGGAATTTAGGCTGGAATTTGGAAAATCTGGATAATACACCAAATTTCTAGTCCATTATCATATTATTTTTATTATAATGACTTTGTAGTAAGTTTTAATTTGATAAAGCAAACTCCCCTCACAAATCTTCTTGCTTCTGGGGCGTTTATTCTTTCCAAAATGCAAACCTGATCATGATACTTGGTGTAAAACCCTTCTGTTGCTTCCCAGTGCTCAGACTCCCTTTTGGGCCCCTGCAGAACTGTGGTTTACTAGAGTGGCGTGCAAGTTTAGGGCGAAATCTGACTGCTCAACAGGAGAGTCACTGCCACCATCAAAGAACCTCTCTCTCTGCCCTGGTTCCTTACCAGGCTCACTCTCTCCTTTAAATATGCATTGAAAAAATAATGGTTTTTGCAAGGGTGCTGTGTAAGGGGTTCCCAAGATCACCCCTAGGTTCAGTGATTCACAAGGAAGACTCACAGGATTCAGCATATAATCATACTTATGACTATGATTTATTACACTGAAAGGATACAAAGCAAAATCAGCAAAGGGAAAAGGCTCATGGGATGTAGTGCAGGGGAGACAAGGCACAAGCTTCTAAGAGTCCTCTCCTAGTGTATACACAGAACACAATTTCCCTAGCAATAAGTTGTGATGATGCATGTGAAATGTTGTCCACTAGGGAAGCCCACTAGAGACTCAGTGCCCAGAGTTTTTATTGGGGACTGGTCACATAGGCACCCTCTGACTGGTACAGACCAAAATTTTAGACTTCAAGAAAGCAAGTATTCAGCATAAACCATATTACTTGTATAAACAATTCTGGCACAATGAGCCAACCTTATCCGTTCTGGGAAGGTCAAGAACCCTCCCCAAAATAAAGTTCTCATTCGCCAGTCCAGAGTCAACCTTGTAAGCAGGCCTTTTCAAAGTCAGGTCTACTATGATAACTTTTTTTTTTTTTTTTTCACAAATGCCAATCATTAGCTTGGCTGGGCACCTACATATTCTGCCCAGACCTGGATGGGGTAAACAAAACTGTGACAGTACTCTGAGCAGGGGACTAAGAGAACAGGAATAGAGGAACACCCATCCTTTTCCAGTGGCAAGAAGGAAGGGGCAATAAGGACTGCTTCCTGGGAGAGGTCATGCCTGAGCCCAGTTTGAACACGATAGATATTGTGGTGTCCATAGATTTAAATGCCAACCAGGTGGGTGAGCTTGGTAAATTAATGAGACTAAACTGTATCTCAGGAAGTGAGTTACCCATATGGACCAGGGCTATTAATCACTTTGATTCCCTGCTTTAAACTTTGTATGGCTTCTAAATCTCCTGCAAACCATGCAGCTCTGTCAGAGGTGGTGCCAACCTACTTTTCCAGTCCTACCTGTGATACTCTGCCCCTTCAGTCTCTGTGGTCCCAACATCCTGTATTCTTTTCAGTTCCTGGAATATGTTCCTTTCTACCTCCAATACTATCCTTCCCCCTACTCTGGACTGCTCATCATCACCCTATTCTACTTCACATGGCTAGCTCCTAGTCATGTCAGATTTCAATCCAAACAACATTTCCTCAGGATAGCCTTCTTTCCCCTACCCCGGAGTAGGTAGGGACCCATGTCATTTGCTTCCCAGCACCAAGTAACTTCTCCTTTATCACTGTGGGCACATTAAAGCCCATTTCCTTACACATTGACACTTCAAGAGGGCAGAGACCATGCCTGTGTTGTTCACTGCCTGTGTTGTTCACTGTGATAACTTCAGAGCCTAACACGGTGCCTGGTACATACTGTGCACTCATCAAACATATGAATGAAGAATGAATGAGGGCTCACTCACCTTCCCAACACTACACACCTCCTGTGTCTAAGGCACATGGCCTAGGCTAGGTCAACATGTCAGTCAAGTGTTTTGACAGAGTATTGGGAAAGAGGCACTGCATTGCTACAGATACAGTATGCCTGAGAGTGAAACTAAATCACAGGAACACACAGGTGAGAAAAGGAGATCTGGGGCTGCAATAACAGCCTGAATGTTGCCATTCCTAAAGGCAGCAGCCTGTAGACTTCATTTACCAGTAAACCCTCTTTCTGTTACTTAGGCTAATTTAAGTCAGGACTCTGAGATGTATAACTAAGAATCCTTATAGAAAAATAGTAACTGGAATTAGGCATGTGGTTGGTCCTAAAGAACAAGAGAAAGACTACCAGCAAGCCTAACTTGTGATGTCCCAAGCTACTGGCCTAGGGAGTCCTCACAGTTCCTTAAATTATAAAAAGGGTTGGTTATTGTGCAGGGAGAAAATATGCCCTGGCTGGGAAGTAGAGCACAAGTATCCTGGCTGGTCATTATCCTAAAAACTACTTTATTTGTGGAAACTCAAAGAAACCAGATCTCCCAATAGGCTAGAGAGACAAAATCTCCCTTATTTTCAAAGGGGTAGATATAATTATTGCAAATAAAAGCTTGAATATCACTTCAAACTAAATTCTAAACCACATTAATAAAGCATTGGCTGGATAAGCACTTGAGTAAGAAAACAGTCACTAGCAGCCAGCATAGGCTCTCTAAGAACATGACACACCCAACTTACTCTAGGCTCCTTTCTGTTCCAGTCACTCATTTATTGAGAAAATTATTTATAGGTACAGTAATACATGGAGGCAGCTGACCGGATTTTCCTGCTGATAAGATAAAAAATGCAGGCTGCAGGCAGGTAATCCTGAAGGTAGGTGTCTTCTGGTGGGACACAGAGCTATGCCCCTGGCCCTATCTTGATCAAAACTTTGATCGGTAACATAGATGAATTTAGGGTTACTGACCCTAAGAGGGGTAACATTCATCAAAGGAAAGAGGAGAATTCAAAAGCTAATATTATAAGCAAAAACAGGATGAAATGTAACTAGAACATATGTAAAGTCACTGCAATTAAATTGTTTCCCAAATACAGGATGATAGCAGTTCATTTTTTGATGTCAGTAAATACCACAGTTTAGTGATGCAGCTATTAAACTTGGGCTGAATTCAGAAACATAATGTCTACCTCAGTTGGACAACAACTGGACAACCATGTTCCAATCTGAATACCATAAACATTGACCAATGAAAGTGCATCCAGAGAGGGGAACCAAGACTAGACAAAGTTTGGGGATCATATCATATAAATGACCACTGAAAGGGTGAGAGATGGTATAGCTGCCTGGGAAAGCAAGGACAGAATCCTATAAAACTGAAAATATCCACACCCTATGACCCAGCAATCCTATTTCTAAACACATATCTGGAGACACTCACAAATTTGCACAATGATCAACATAGAACTGTTTATAAAAGCAAAATTCAGAAAGTAGTTAGGCTTCCGTCAATAGGAGAATGGCTAGACAGAATAAGGTTCATTCATACTCTGGGATACTTTGCAGCAGTTAAAAACAATGAAATGGGTCTATAATCAATCAGGATAGACTAAGTTTGCCAAGGCAACAAAAGGAACCTAAAATCTGAGTGGCTTAACACCAAAGTCTGTTTATTCCATATGCTACATGTTTAAAGTGAGTTGGTAGGAGAGCTTATTGTAGTTATTCTAGACCCAAGCTGTCAGAAGCTCCATCTCTATCGGCCAGGGGAATGGAATATGGCAAATCTCATATTAGCTCTTAAAATTTCCATTTGGAAGTGCATTCATTACTCTTACTGACATTTCAATGACCGAAGCAAGTCATAGGGCCACGCCTAACTTCAAAAGGGATAGGAATTACAATCCTACCATATGCCCAAATGGCAGACAGCCAAAAACACTATGTGACATATAATATACACTACAGAAAAATTAATAGAAAACATATGAAAAGATCTAAGACATTTTGCTGTGTAGAAAAAACAGACACATTCATAATACCACCGTTTATGTAAATTAAAACATAGATCCAAACAAATCTATATATTGTTTACACGTATCTATCTATATCTATCTATACATAGATCGATCTATCGATCTATCTATCTATCTACCTACCTACCTACCTACCTACCTACCTACCTACCTACCTACCTAAAACTGAGGAGGGAGGAGGATGACATTAGAAGAGGCGACCAAAGGAGAAATAAGCATTTCTGTAATGTTTTAGTCCCTTTATTTAAGAAAGAAAGAAAAAACAAAAGGCTGGGCTCACGCCTGTAATCCCAACATTTTGGGATGCCAAGGTTGGAGGATCAGTTGAGCCCAGGAGTTCAAGACCAGCCTGGGCACAGAGTAACACCCTGTCTCTACAAAAAAAGAAATTAAGGCTGGGCATGGTGGCTCATGCCTATAATCCCAGCACTTTGAGAGGCTGAGGCAGATGTTTTACTTGAGCTCAGGAGTTTGAGATCAGCCTTGGTAACATGGAGGAACCTCATTTCTACCAAAATTTTTTTAAAATTAGCTGGACATG
>NW_016816297.1:128711-144950 GCF_001698545.2 Rhinopithecus bieti
TTTGGAGACAGAGTCTTGCTCTGTCACCCAGGCTGGAGTGCAGCGATCTTGGCTCACTGCCACCTCTGCCTCCTGGGCTCAAGAGATTCTCCTGCCTCAACCTCCCGAGTAGCTGGGATTACAGGTGCCCGCCACCATGCCCGGCTAAATTTTATATTTTCAGTAGAGACGGGGTTTCGCTATGTTGGCCAGGCTGGTCTCAAACTCCTGACCTCAAGTGATCTGTCCGCCTCGGTCTCCCAAAATGCTGGGATTACAGGCATGAGCCACCGCACCTGGGCTCGCATTGATTTTTCTTACCTTCTTTCTCTCTGTTTGCCTGTCCCTTGTGCCCTAGAGGCAGTGTGTTGTGAAAGTGTGTAGTTTCTCAGTGGAGAACTAAAAAGGAAAGCCCTGGAAAACTAGAAAGTACCAGAGAAATAATAACGAAGGAAGAGTTCAGGAAAACAAACTCACAAAAAGTTGCTTACAAACTCCTGGGATCGCCTCCACTTCCTCACAGGTGGATTTGATTCTAATTAGCATCTCAAAGACTTTGAGAAGTGAGTTAACACACACTTAGGTCCCTGACTGACAGCTGGGTGGCACACACACACGACAGAGGTGAACAGCACTGCAAAGCCATTGAATACCGAACTGATATTTGAACTACACCCCATAGGAAGTGAGATGGAACTTGCAGTCTGGACCTAACCAGGCCAACTGCTGCTAAAACAAATACATTGACATTCTCCATTGGGTTGAAACAAGATCCAGAGTCTCATAACCTAATATTCAAAACATCCAGGATAAAATCCAAAATTATGCAATATACAAAGAACCATGAAAATGCCAGCTCACATGAGAAAAGACAACAGATGCCAACAATGAGATGACACAAATGTTGAAATTATCTAACAAGAACTTTAAAGTAGCTATTCTAAAAATGACCAGATTGCCATGCATGGTGGCCTGCACCTATAGTTTCAGCTACCCAGGAGGCTGAGGTGGCAGATCACTTGAGCCCAGGAGTTTTGAGTCCAGCCTGGGCAATATAACAAGATCTTGCTTCTAAAACAACAACAACAACAACAACAACAACCACACACTCAAACCTGAATACTCTTGAAAGAATGTTAAAATAGAAAATATCAGTAAAGAAAAGATATAATGATAACCAAATGGAAACTCTAGAACTGAAAAACAACCTAAATAAAAATTAACTGGAAGAACACAACAGCAGAATGGAGGAGGCAGGCAACCTGAAGACAGATAAACTGGCCAATCCAAAACAGAAAAAAGATTGGAAAAAAAAAAGAATAACAAAGCCTCAGGGGACCTTGGGATAACAATAAAGGATCTAACGCATCGTAATATTTGTAGTAACTAGAATCGAATACAGAGACGAAAAAGAGTGTGAGATTATTTTTTTTTTTTTGTTTTTTGAGATTGAGTCGGTTACTCTGTTGCCAGCTGGAGTGCCGTGGTTGCTGAATCGCTTCGGTCTCACTGTAACCTCCAGCTTCTCGGGGGTTCAAGCTGATTCTCGCGTGCCTCACGCCTCGCCATCAGTGTAGCTGGGACTACAGACGTCATGCCACCATGCCCAGGCTAATTTGTGTCGGATTTGTAGTAGAGACAGGGTTCACCTTGTTGGCCAGGCTGAGTCTCGAACTCCTGACCTCAAGTGATCCGCCTGCCTCGGCCTCCCAAAGTGCTGGGATTACAGGCTGGGTGTGGTGGCTCATGCCTGTAATCCCAGCACTTTGGAAGGCTGAGACCAGCAGATCACTTGAGGTCAGGAGTTCGAGACCAGCCTGGCCAACATGGTGAAACTCTGTCTCTACTAAAAACCCAAAAGTTAGCCGGAAATTGCTTGAACCCGGGAGGCGGAGGCTGCAGTGAGTGGAGACTGTGCCACTGCACTCCAGCCTGGGCAACACAGTGAGACTCTGTCTCAAAAAAATAAACAAAAATAAAAAATAAAATAAAAACAAAAAAATAGTTTAAAACTGCCAAGGCACTAAGAACACTAAACAGAATAAATACAAAGAAATCTATACCTAGGCACATCATGATCAAACTGCTAAAAACTAAAGACAAAGAACTGAAGAAATAGACAATTGGACACTAACAGAGTTTAACATTCCACTCTTGGTAATAAATAGAACTAGAAAAAAATAAAGAATATACAAAACCTAAACAATAACTATTTTAAAAACTGACGTAACTAGTATCTACAAAACACTCTAAGAAAAGCAAAATATACATGCTTTTCAAGTACACAAGTTGTATTTCCCAGGAATTATTGGTAGGACTATAAAAGGGTTCAGCCACCTTAGAAAACTGGCAGTTTCTTTAAAAAATTAACTATAAATTTAACATACAGCCCAGCAATTCTACTCCTAAAAATCTACCCAAGATAAATGAAAACTTATGTCTACACAAGGATATGTACATGAATGCTCACTGCAGCATTGTTCATGAGAACCAAAAGCTGGAACTATCCCAAATACCCATCCGCTGGCAAAGGAATAACCACAATGTGGTACATCCATATGATGGAATATTATTCAGCAACAAAAAGGAACGAATTATTGATATGTTGTACCACCATAGATAAACCCCAAAAACATTATGCTATGTGAAAGAATCTGGACACACAAGACCATATATTATATGCTTCTATTTACACGAAATGTCCACAAAAGACACCTCTACAATGGCAGAAAGTAGATTAGTAGTTGCTTCGGGCTGAGGGGAGAAGAGTGGAGTGACTGCAAATGAGTACAAGGGATTTTATTAGAGTGACGGAAATATTCTAAAACTGAGTTATGGAGATGGTTGCACAACTTAGTAAATTTATTAAAAGGCATTGAATTATATACTTATGCAGGTGAATTCTATGGTATATAAATTACACTTCAATAAAGTTGTCATTTTAATAATTTTACGTAAGTGAAATTATACAGTATATAAACTTTTGAGATAGGCTATTTTTCATCCAGCATAATGCTTTTGAGAGCCATCCAAGTTGTTCCACTTATCAATAGTTTGTTTCTCTTATTACATTTTATGAATGCACCACAGTTTAACCATTTACTTACTGGAGGGCATTTGGGTTGTTTCCAATTTTTGGTTATTAGAAATATAGCTGATAGGAATATTCCTGTACATCATGGATGAATCTCAGAAACATTATATTGAGGAAAATAAACCAAAAATAAGCCAGACACAAGAATATATATACTATATTATTTCATTTACATGAAGTTCAGTCATAGGCAAAACTATATGGTGACAAAAATCAGAATAGTAGTAGCTACCTATGCTTAGAGGGGACTGACTGAAAAGAGACACGATGATACTTTCAGGGGCATAGAAATGTTTTATATTTTGATTAGGGTGCGGGCTACATGGGTATATACATTTGTCAAAACTCAAACTGTACTCTTAAAATCTCTGCAATTTACTATATGTAAATTATGCCTCAATAAAAGAGAAATAAGGAAGTCACCACTACTACTCATCAAAATGGCTAAAATTCAAAACATCAACAATACAAGTGTTGTTGGCAAAGTGCCTGATGAGAATGTAAATTAGGATAAAAGCTTCGGAAAGCTGTTTTACAATATCTACCGAAGCTTAACATGTGCACACCCTATGACCCAGTTACTTTACTCCTAATTATATATACAACAGAAATGTACACAGATGTTCCTCAAGACATGTATGAGAATGCTCAGATAAGCACTATATGTAATAGCCCCAAACTAGAAACAACCCAGAAACGTTCATCAGTAGTAGAGCAGATTTGGCTGGGCGTGGTGGCTCATGCCTGTAATCCCAGCTCTTTGGGAGGCCAAGGCAGGCAGATCGCTTAAGCCTAGGAGTTTGAGACCTGCCTGGGCAACATGGCAAAACCCCATCTCCAAAACAAAACAAAACAAAACAAAACAAAACAAAACAAAACAAAACAAAAAAACCCCACAAAAATTAGCCTGGCATGGTGGCATGTACCTGTAGTCCCAACTACTCTGGAAGCTGAGGTGGGAGGATCACTTAAGCCCAGTAAGTCAAGGCTGCAGTGGGTCATGACTGTGCCACTGCATTCCAGTCTGGGTGACAGAGACTTTGTCTCAAAAAAAAAAAAAAAAAAAGTTTTGTTTTTTTTTTAAAATTGTGATATGTTTGTGTATGTGTATTCTCCATCTACACAAAGTGTGAAAATGAGATTAGTCTATAGTGACAGAATTCAGGATAGCAGTAACTTGGTAACCTCTGGGGTAGAAGAAAGGGGTATTCAGGAAGAAGGCCTCTGAGGTGCTTATAATGTTCTTCTTCTTGACTGGGGCACTGGTTGAATGGGTAAGTTTACTTTGAGATTATTAATAGCGTTGTACCCTTATGACTTGTTCACTTTTTCTTCAGGTATATTATACTTCTACTTATATGCTAAATACTTTCCTTTATGCTATATGTACATATATTTAAGGCTTTCCCTTTTTGACACTATCTTTATCCTTCTTTGCATTCTCTCTACATTCTTGTCTGCTGAACTATCAATAATACATTGTATTTAACCTGTATCTTCATTGCCAACGATTAGGAATGCTTAAGTCAAAACTGATGCAAATAAAGTGAGCCCACAAAATGAATGCAGGGAGAATAGAGGCATTCTTTATGCAGGCAGAATTTCCTGAGTTAGCATCAAAGAATCTGGCCTGTTTATCCATAGAAGGGAAACCATCCTTTAAACAGAAGGATTAGTTTACTTATCCACATAATTCCAGGACAAAGGTGTAGGTCAGGAGTGACATTCCTTTGCGTGCTCCTTCCTATATAGGGAATCTGTCTAAAGGCACTTTCACATACTTTAGCAATTATCAAAGCTGAGAAATATTATAAAGGAGGCAAAAAGGCTGCCCAGGAATTGATTCTTAACTGACAGTACACAACTTGAATTTAGACAGTGATCTTAATCTTAAAAACTCCCACAGGCTAACAACTTTCACCGACCCTTTAATTTCACATAATTTTATTTATTAATCTATCCACACGCCAAATTCATCTAGAGGCCTGATACCATGGTTGTGGTATCAGGGACAGATAACTGCAGGTCTGTGATCTCCAGGAACCTGGGCTCTGGTGGAGGGATAAGGAGGAAAGGAAAACAAATTACCAGAACCCAGAGTACAGGTTGTATAACAGAGGAAGAAAGGAAGGCTCCAAATTTGCTAGGAGCATGATAGAATATTGACTAAATCTGTCCAGAGAGGGCATGGAGGCTCCAAGTTGGAAGTGACACATTATCAGGACATGGACCAAACGACACGGTACCTCTCATGTTGGGGATGAGCAAAATTCAGGTTTTTATTATGAAAGACAAACTGGTAAAATCTGCATTCAGATGTAATTGGACGGCTAAGGGGACAAACCCTGATATTGCCTATACAGGAGCCAAAAAAGCTCATCAATATCCAAAACTCCAAATTAATTTGTGAATGGCATAGATACAAAAAAAGTTACATCTGACTTCATTTCAGGGAGGCAGGATTAGAATATGAGTACAGTTTACTAAAACAAACAGCTGTAGTTTATATTCTACTTAGGATGGAAAAGACTAAAATAAAAGGGGATCAGTCTGAAGGAGTACAAAAACAAAAGTTACATAGCTAGAAGTTCCTATGTAAGCATGGTCCAGAGGAGACACAGTCCATGTCCAAGTACCTACCCATCTGGGCTCAGGGACAAGAACAATGCAGTTTCAGAAAAAGACCAAAAAGCCAGGCGTGGTGGCTCATGTTTGTAATCCCAGCACCTTAGGAGGCTGAGGTGGGTGATCACTTGAGGCCAGGAGTTTGAGACCAGCCTGGCCAACATGATGAAACCCCGTCTCTACAAAAAACACGAAAATTAGCTGGGCATGGTGGCACGCACCTATAATCCCAGCTACTCAGGAGGCTGAGACATGAGAATCACTTGAGCTTAGGAGGGGGAGGTTGCAGTGAGCTGAGATTGTGCCACTGCACTCCAGCCTGGGTGACTGAGTGAGACTCCATCACACACACACACACACAAAAGCAACTCTCATGCTGATGGCATCAAACATGAGAATCACATCACTAAAATCCCTGCTCCAAGTCCACACTTGGGATGTAATCTTGTGAAGATGGCTTGGCCTACCACACAACTCACCCAAAGACAGAGAGATAGTATCAGTGATATGCTGATAAATGTTTACCATCAGGCTCTTCAAGAGGGAGAAAAGTCCTGATTTGTAGTTTACTGATTCCTGTGATATAGATACTCCCACGATGGTCAATTTCAAGCTACTAAGATGATGTCACTCATCATGGAGTTTGAAAGCCATGCATGCAAATCGACTCCTGCAATCTGGTGTGAGGTGGCTCCATCATATGAAAATGCAATCACAGTTGAATCTTTACTATACATCAATAAACTGCCATCTTAGCTTTACAGATCAGATCTCAAGAGATAGGTGACCTCAAGTCCATCCCCAAGTACAGGAGGATATACTCATGGAGGCACTATTTTAATTCATTTAATCATACATGCCACATAATAGTATCTATCATGTGATAGATTCAGGGAACTGAGATCTGAACCCATGGACTGATTCCCAAAGACACATCTTTCTACTACATTATGCTACCTCCATGGGAGGGCTGGGTGATGATGTAAGAACACACCCCCACCCCCATCCTGCCCACTGCCTCTTAAGTCCTCTATATTTACCTTAACTTCCGAAAGGGAGAATATGGAAATTTTTTTCTCAGGCCTAGCCAGGAAATTCTACTATATTCCTTTGGGACCCATTTCAACAGCTGTCAGAAATACTTCCTTCTTTTCTTAAACCCATCATAGCAAGAAAGTCTTTACATTATTCTCAGTACCCATAATTATAACTGACTACTATCTATTTTCATTTAAAATGTTCCAAGTATTGAAAGGGCACCCTCTTGATCTTCTCTTTTGCAAGGTTAGTAATCATAATTCTTTACCTGCTACTCTGAAGTCTTGCTTTCCAACAGGAATATATGAACTATAAGGAATATACTATCAATACATACACAAAGCCTCACATATGCCCCACTTAAGCATAAGGAGATGAACACACCAGGGTGATTCTCATCTGTTAGGGAGTGCCTAGGAGCGGCCTATCCTACCAGAAATTTGTATTCTTGAGGGAACAGGAATCTCCTGTTAAAGAAGGGGCCCCAAGAGAAAATGGTAGCTCACCAACTGAATCCAGTGGCAATATTCCAAGGTGTGAGGGAGTAGTAATTCATAAAACTGTGTGAAGTGTGTTACTCAGGTTCATTCTTTAGTTCAGCTAGCTTGCAAGGACTCAGTCCAGAATCCTAGTAAGATAGAGGCTCTTCACAGAAACCTAAACAAGCTGATATGCAGCTCCCACAGCTCCAGGAGTTCCAGCTACAGCAGAAAGATGAGAGAGCCAAGAGCCTTAGCACAGACACTAGTACCCTTAGTTGAGTACTGCATGAGTGGGTCAGCCAAATGGGAAGTCAGGCAAGTCACTGGTAGCAGCAGCACTGGGGGCTGTGCAAACATATTAATAGAAGAGAAGCTTCCAGAGGTTGAAATCAACAGTAGTCTAGGAAAGACCCTGCCCAGGAGGTCACCAAAAGTGCTAAGAGGAAAGAGGAGAGAAGGAACATTAGGTGCTATAGTACCTAGTCGGGAAAACACAGCAGATACCTCCAGGGCAAAATGGGTATAGCCAAAAACTGCTCTGGAAGCTGAAGAACTATAACAGCTAAAGTCTATGAGTGACTATCATCCAGACTCTGGTTTTACCCTCCTGGATGATGTGGCCCAGGGCATTTAGGACAGCTGTATTTCATGCTAGTAACAGATCCAAGAGTGAACAGCTATAAAATACACATATGGGCTGGGCACCTCCCAGCACTTTGGGAGGCCAAGATGGGAGGACTGTTTGAGCCTAGAAGTTTGAGACTAGCCTGGGTAACATGGTGAAATCTTATCTCTACAAAATTATCAAAAAAAAAAAAATTTTAGCCAGGTGTGGTGGCATGTACCTGTAGTCTCAGCTACCTGGGAGGCTGAAGTGTGAGGATTGCTTGAGCCCAGGAGGTCGAGGATGCACTAAGCCATAATTTTGCCACTGCACTCCAGCCTGGCTGACAGAGTGAGACCCGGTCTTAAACAAAAAGAACACACATATGTATTGAAAATACATATGCATGAATAGTACAAAATTTGTTTTTCTGTCACCTAAAAGGTAAGTTTACAAATCAAGAGAGTAAAATTTTATTAGCCTAAAATTAATGTGTATAGAACATTTAAAATTGGTTTCCAGAGACACAATATACCAAAATCTCTGGGATGTAACAAATGCAGTGTTAACAGGAAAGTTTACAGTACTAATGCCTATATCAAGATGTGAGAAAGGGCCAGGTGTGGTGGATCACGTGTGTAATCCCAGAACTTTGGGAGACCGAGGCGGGTGGATCATCTGAGGTCAGGAGTTTGAGACCACCCTGGCCAACATGGTGAAACCCTGTCTCTACTAAAAATACAAAAAAATAAGTTGGGTGTGGTGGTGGGCACCTGTAACCCCAGCTACTCAGGAGGCTGAGGCAGGAGAATCACTTGAACCTGGGAGGCGGAGGTTGCAGTGAGCCAAGATCATGCCACTGCACTCCAGCCTGGGCGACAACAGCAATACTCAGTTTCAAAAAAAAAAAAAGAAGTGAGAAAGATCTCAATTCAATGATCTAACAGCCCACCTGGAAGAACTAGAAAAACAAGAACCCCAAAGCTAGCAGAAGAAAATAACTAAAATCAGAGCAGAACCAAAGGAAATTGAGACCCAGAAATTCATACACAGGATTAACAAAAAGTCGTTTATTTGAAAGGACATATAAGATTGATAGACTGCTTACTAGACTAACAAAAAGGAGAGACAATCCAAATAAGCACAATCAGAAATGACAAGGGTAACATTACACTGCCCCACAGAAATACAAGAGATCCTCAGAGATTATTATAAACACCTCTATGCACACAAACTAGAAAATCTAGAGGAAACGGATGAATTCCTGGAAAAATACAACCTCCCAGAATTGAATCATGAAGAAATTTAAACCCTAAACAGATCAATACCAAGTTCCAAAACTGAATCAATAATAAAAAAAACTACCAACCAAAAAACGCTCTGGAACAGATGGATTCACAGCCAAATTCCACCAGATGTACAAAGAAGAACTAGTACCAATCCTACTGAAATTATTCAAAAAAAATCGAGGAGGAGGGGCTCCTCCCTAAAGCATTCTATGAAGCCAACATCATCCTGACAACCAAATCAGGCAAAGGCAAAACAAAAGAAAACTATAGGCCAAAATCCCTGATGAAGGTAGACAAAAATTCTCAACAAAATACTAGCAAATCAAATCCAGCAACACATCAAAAAGTTAATTCACCACGATCAAGTAGGCTTTATTCCTGGGATACTAGGTTAGTTTAACATATGCAATTCAATAAATGTGATTCACCACATAAACAATTAAAAACAAAAACCATATTATCATCTAAATAGATGCATTTAAGCCAAATAGATGCAGCAAAAGCTTTTGATAAAATCCAACATCTCTTCATGATAAAAACCCTCAATAAACTAGGCATCAAAAAAAAAAAAAAAAACCCTCAAAATAGTAAGAGCCACCTATGACAAACCCAAAGCCAACATCGTAATCAATGGGCAAAAGCTGGAAGCATTCCCCTTAAGAACAGGAATAAGACAAAGATGCCCATTCTCACCACTCTTATTCAACACAGTACTAGCAGTCTTAGCCAGAGCAATCAGGCAAGAGAAAAAAAATAAAAGGCATCCAAACTAGAAAAGAGGAAGCCAAATTATCTGTTTTCTGATTATATGATCTTATGTCTAGAAAACCCTAAAGAATTATCCAAAAGACTCTTAGATTCTATAAATGAATTCGGTAAAGTTTTAGGATAATCAACGTATGAAAGTCAGTAGCATTTCTATACACCAATAACATTCAAACTGAGAAACAAATCAAGAATGCAAGCCCATTTACAACAGCCAGACACACAAAAATAAAATACCTAGAACACATCTAACCAAGGAAGTTAAAGATCTTTACAGGAGAACTACAAAACACTGCTGAAAGAAATCACAATGACATAAACAAATGGAAAAACATGCCATGCTCATAGACTGGAAGAATCAATATCGTTAAAATGGCCATACTGCCCAAAGCAATTTACAGATTCAACACTGTTCTTATCAAATTAGCAATATCGTTTTTCACAGAATTAGAAAAAATATTCTAAAATTCATATGGAACAACAACAAAAAAGAGCCCAAATAGCCAAAGCAATCCCAGTCAAAAAGAACAAAGCTGGAGATATCACATTACCCAACTTCAAACCATAAGGCTACAATAACCAAAACAGGATGGTACTGGTACGAAGAGACAAATAGACCAATGGAACAAAAGAGAGAACCCAGAAATAAAACCACACACCTACAACTATCTGATCTTTGACAAAGTTAAAAATAAGCAATGGGGAAAGGACTCCCTATTCAATAAATGGTGCTGGGATAATTAGCTAGCCATATGCCAAAGAAATTGGACCTTACCTTTCACCATATACAAAAATTAACTCAAGCTGGATTAAAGATTTAAATGTAAGACCTCAAACTATAAATATACTAGAAGAAAATCTAGGAAATACCTTCCGGACATCAGCCTTGGCAAAGAATGTATGGCTAAGTCCTCAAAAGCAACTACAACAAAACCAAAAATTGACAAGTGGGACCTAATAAGAGCTTCCGCACAGCAAAAGAAACCATCAACAGAGTAAACAGACACTCTAAAAAATGGGAGAAAAATATTCACAAACTGTGGATCCAACAAAGGTCTAATATATAAGGAACTTAAACAATTCAACAAGTGAAAAAACAACCCCATTAAAAGGCGGATAAAAGGCCAGGCACAATGGCTCACGTCTGTAATCCCAGCACTTTTGGGAGGCTGAAGTGGGCAGATTGCTTGAGACCAGGAGTTCAAGACTAGCCTGGGCAACATGGTGAAACCCTGTCTCTACCAAACCAAACAAAAAAAATTAGTCAGGCATGGTGGCACCCGCCTGTAGTCCCAGCTACTTGAGGGGCTGAGGCAGGAGGATCACTTGAGCCTGGGAGCTCGAGGCTGCAGTGAGCTGAGACTGACTGTACAATTGCACTCCAGCCTGGGCAACAGAGTGAGTACCTGTATCAAAAATAATAATAATAATAAAAAAGTGGGCAAAGGACATGGACACTTCTTAAAAGAAGTCATATACAAGTGGCCAACAGACATATGAAAAAAATGCTCAACAAAACTAATTGTCAGAGAAATGCAAATCAAAACCACAATGAGATACCATCTCACTCCAGTCAGAATGGCTATTACTAAAAAGTCAAAAAGTAGCAGATGCTGGCGAGACTGCAGAGAAAAAGGAACTCATACACTGTTGATGGGAATGTAAATTAGTTCAGCCACTGTGGAAAGTGGTTTGGAGAGTTCTCAAAGAACGTGAAACCAAACTACTATTCGACCCAGCAATTCCACTACTGGGTATATGACCCAAAGCAAAATAAATTATTCTACCATAAAGACACATGCACTCATATGTTCATCACAGCACTATTCACAATAGCAAAGACATGGTATCAACCTAGGAGGACTGGATAAAGAAAATATGGTACATATGTACCACGGAATACTATGTAGCCATAAAAAAAGAATGAAATCATGTTCTTTGCAGCAACATGGAAGCAGCTGGAGGCTATTATCCTAAGTGAATTAATACAGAAAACCAAATACCGCATGTTGTCGTCTATAAGCAGGAGCTAAACACTGGGTACACACAGACATAAAGATGGGGACTACCAGATGGGGAGAGAGGGAAGGGGAAGGGCTGAAACACTACCTATCAGGTACTATGCTCACTGCCTGGGTGACAGGACCATTTGTACCCTGAACCTCGATGTCATGCAACATACCCACGTGACAGACCTGCACATGTACCTTCTCAATCTAAAATAAAAGCTGAAATTATATTTTTAAATGAAAAAATAAAATTGGTAGTTTCTAGGTTCTTAGGTGACCCACCTAAGCTTAAATTTCAGTGGGTAACAAGATGATTTGTGCCTTAAAAAAAATCCTTGGCCGGGCGCAGTGGCTCAAGCCTGTAATCCCAGCACTTTGGGAGGGAGGCGCGAAGAACGGGCCGGATGCCAGCGAGGTGCAGGAGATCGAGACGCGGATCCGCTGGCTAACCACGGTGAACCCCTGTCTCTACCCTAAAATACAAAAAAACTAGGCGCCCGGGTGAGGTGCGGGACGCCTGTAGTCCCAGGCTACTCGGAGGGCTGAGGCAGGAGAATGGCGGGAACCCGGGAGGCGGGCTTGCAGTGAGCTGAGATCCGGCCAGCTGCACTCCAGCCGGGGCCGACGCAGAGCTCAAAAAAAAAAAAAAAAAAAAAAAAAAAAAAAATCCTTAAATGTTTATGTAGTACAGATGTAGCTCACTTGGTCTTTGAGATGAAGGGGAGAAAATGGGAAGAGGTTGGGAACGGCAGGCTATGGACATCTCAATAGGCTTCTGATGTCAGCTAGTGAGGTGGGTCTATAGGCTCAGAAGAAAGGCCTCTATAGGGGTAAGGGACAATGTCAGGCTGGGGTCCTGGTAAGAGTTGGGCTTTCCTCTTCATTTAAAAATGACCAGCCATCTCCTCCCACTACCCATACAGAAACACCCTCACAAAAGAAGCCTACAGAAAGGCAACTAGGTAACTAACTAGACCTATAAAAAGCCCAACTCTAGGAAAACACAGAAATATAACCAGTTAAATGCAGAATTTTAAATAAGAGCCTTTATTTCCTCCAGCCAATAAAGGTTTCCTAAGTCCCTTACATATGGGTCTCAATGCCTCCAACAAATACCTAGGTAGAAACAACTCCAACTTTTCCTCCTATCAACCTCTCCTGATCTCATGGCCTAATTTTAAAAGTACAGATAATGTGGAATATTACTGTAGGACTGAAAATGTTTAACATATGTTAATAGACTAGGATTATAATCAGTTAACTCTCATCTTCTAATTTTCTCACATCTAAGATACTTATTCAAAGAGTAAAGTTTGAATCCTAGCTACCCTTTCCACACAGTTCAGATCACTGACACACTAACCCAATTCACTCAACATTATTGTAAACCAGGAGTTAGCGAACTTTTTCTGTAAAGGGCTAAACAGTAAATATTTTTTGCTTTGCAGGCTATTTGGTCTGTGTCCTAACCAATTCTGCCATTGTAGTGTAAAAGAAACTATGGGCAATATGTAAACAAACGAATGTGGTTGGGTTCCAATAAAATTTCACTTATGGACACTGAAATTTGAATTTCACATACTTTGTACATGTCATGAAATATTCTGAGTTTTCCCCAACCATTTAAAATGAAAAGCCCATTCTTAGTTTATGGACTGTACAAAACAGGTAGCAGACTAGATTTGGGCTGGCAAATCGTGCTCTTAACTAAGACTTGATACCTCACTGAAGAAACTGAAAATTTCAGACTTTCCCTGATAAAAAGTAGGTATTTCAAACCAGTGTCTCACATAAACCTATGTGAAAGTTTCAGCTTGAGGGAGGGGAAAATTCTATAAGTACACAGCAATACATTACTGTGGAAATAGTACCTGAAAATAAGACCTGCAACTTACTAGGTATGTAAAGCTACAAAACTCACTTATTTTTTCTGAGGCTCAATTCCTTCCATTCTAGTCCATTTCTAACAATCTTCCACATCATTGAAAGGAAGCAGGATTTACAACTAGAATTTACTAACGTTAAATTCTGTCTGGGATGTATAGCAAATACTTATACATTTCACGGTGCAATTCCCTATGATGCAAAGCCACTTTCAAAAGAAGTCTTTTATCTCTATTATTCCAGTCTATTATAAAAGCTAGAGCTGACTTAACTTTCAATAGCCTGAGCAGTGAAAAAATCCCAACAGAAAAACAAAACAAACAAAAAAAACCAAATTAACCCACATCCAGGTATACCTAAATCAAACTGCTGAAAGTAATACAAAGAAAAAAATCTTGAAAATAGCAGCTATTACATTACCTTATGGGGGTATAACATTTCGAATGACAGTGGATTTTTAATCAGAAACCATGGAGGCCAGGCTGGGTGTGGTGGCTCATGCCTGTAACCCCAGTACTTTGGGAGGCCAAGGTGGGTGGATCATTTGAGGTCAGGAGTTTGAAAGCAGCCTGGCAAACATGGTGAAACCCCATCTCTACTAAAAATACAAAAAATTAGCTGGGCATGGTGGCACGTGCCTGTAGTCCCAGTTACTCAGGAGGCTGAGACAGGAGAATCACTTGAACCAGGGAGGCGGAAGATGCAGTGAGCTGAGATCATGCTACTGCACACCAGCCTGGGCAAGAGAGCGAGACTCCGTCTCAAAAAAGAAACCATGGAGGTCAGAAGGAAGTGGCACAACATGTTTGAAGGGCTGGGGAAAAAAATGTCAACACAGAATTCTATACTCAGCAAAAATGTCCTTCAGAAATGAGAATTTATAGCCAGCAGACTTGCTCTAGACGAACTGCTAGAGGATGTTCTTCAGACAATTGGTAAATGATACCAGAAGGAAACTTAGAACACTAGGAATGAAAAGAAGAGCAACATAAATGGTGAGTATTTGGATAAATACAATATACTATCCTTCTCTTGAGTTCTTTAAAATATGTTTGGTGGCTAACAGCAAAAATAACAATGTGTGAAGGAATTTTCCACAGGCATAGGTGTAATATATAAGACAACTATGACATAAAGAAAGGAGGGTAAAGGGACCTATAGGGTGGTAAGGTTTCTGCATTCCTCTTGAAGTGGTAAAGTACTGACTCTAAGTAGACTGTATAAAACTATGTATATTATAATCCCTAGAACAACCACAAAAAACAAAGAGATAACTAAAAAATCACAGTAGGTAAATAAAAATGTAGTAGCACTAAAAATGTTCACATAACCAAAAGAAGACAGGAAAATGGGAAAAAAGAGGAAATAAAAGAGGTATCAAAATAAAAAATAAAATGATAGATGTAAAACAACCATATCAATAATTACATTAAATGTAATGGTCTAAACATTACAATTTAAAGACAGATTGTCAGAATGGATTTTTAAAACATGACCCAACTACACACTATCTATAAGAAAATAACTTCAAATACAATGATATAAGTAAGTGAAAAGCAAAAGGATGGAAAAGATATGTGATGCAAACACTGATCAAAAGGAACAATTTGTTTATGTGTTTATTTATTTGACATGCAGTTTTGCTCATCGCCCAGGAGGAAGTGCAGTGGCATGATCTCAGCTCACTGCAACTTCCACCTCCCGGGTTCAAATGATTCTCCTGCCTCAGCTCCCAAATAGCTGGAATTGTGGTGCCCACCACCATGCCCGGCTACTTTTTGCATTTTTAGTAGAGATGGGGTTTCACCATGTTGCTCAGGCTGCTCTCAAACTCCTGACCTCAGGTGATCTGCCCGCCTCGGCCTCCCAAAGTGCTGGGATTACAAGCATGAGCCACCACGCCTGGCCAAAAGGAGTAATTTAGAGCAAAGAAAATTACCAAGATATAAGAGGGATGCAGAGGGACATGACATAATGTTAAAAGGGTTAACATACCCAAAAGACTTAACAATCCTGAAAGTGTAAACACTTACAATAGTGTTTCAAAATATGTGAAGCAAAAACTCTAAGATCTAAAATAATAGAAAAATCCAATCACATGGAGGTTTAAACACTCTAATTAATATACAGAACTAATAGACAGAAAATCAGCAAAAATATACAAGAACTGAACACCGGCCGGGCGCGGTGGCTCAAGCCTGTAATCCCAGCACTTTGGGAGGCCGAGACGGGCGGATCACGAGGTCAGGAGATCGAGACCATCCTGGCTAACACGGTGAAACCCCGTCTCTACTAAAAATACAAAAAACTAGCCGGGCGAGGTGGTGGGCGCCTGTAGTCCCAGCTACTGGGGAGGCTGAGGCAGGAGAATGGCGTAAACCCGGGAGACGGAGCTTGCAGTGAGCTGAGATCCGGCCACTGCACTCCAGCCTGGGCGACAGAGCGAGACTCCGTCTCAAAAAAAAAAAAA
>NW_016816297.1:146942-157712 GCF_001698545.2 Rhinopithecus bieti
AAAAAAAAAAAAAAAAAAAAAGGGGGAGACAAAGTTGAAACAAGAAAAAGATGCCCTTTCTCACAACTTCTATTCAACATCATACTGGAAGTATCAGCCTGTACAATAAGGAAACAGTCCCCAACCTTTTTGGCACCAGGGACAGGTTTCAATTTTCCACAGATGGGGGAAGGGAGGATGATTTTCCAGATGAAACTATCTGTTCCATCTCAGATCATCAGGTATTAGATTCTCATAAGGAGTGTGCAACCTAGATCCCTCACGTTAGCGGTTCACAATAGGGTTTGTGCTCCTATGAGAATCTAATGCAACTACTGATTTGATAGGAGGTGGAGCTCAGGCAGTAATGTTGGCTTGCCCACTGTTCATCTCCTCCTGTGCAGCCTGGTTACTAACAGGCCAAAGACTGGTAAGAGTCCACAGCCCATTTTTTGTAGATAGAGACAAGCGGCTTCTAAAATTTATAAAGAACAGCAAAAGAACTAGAATAGCTAAAAACACTTTTTAAAAAGAAAATCAGAGGAATCATAATAATTGAATTTAAAACTTACTATAAAGCTATAGTAATCAAGAGAGTGGTATTGGCAAAGTGATTAAAAACAGACCAACAAGCTGGGCACAGTGGCTTATGCCTGTAATCCCAGCACTTTGGGAGGCTGAAGCAGGTGAATCACTTGAGGTCAGGAGTTTGAGACCAGCCTGGCCAACATGGCGAAATCCTGTATCTACTAAAAATACAAAAATTAGCTGGGCATGGTGATGGGCACCTGTAATCCCAGCTACTTGGGAGGCTGAGGCATGAGAATGGCTTGAACCCGGGAGGTGGAGGCTGCAGTGTGCTGAGATCACACCACTGTGCACTCCAGCCTGGGAGCCAGAGTCAGACTCTGAGAATAGACCAACAGAACAAAAAGAGAGACCAGAAACTGACCCACATAAATATAGGCAACGGATTTTCAACAAAGATGCAAAAGTAAATTAAAGACATCCATATACACAAAAATAGAGCTTCACCTAAATCTCACTTCACTTACAAAGATCAACTCAAAATAGACATAAATGTAAAATTATAAAACTTTTATAAGCAAGTTTTTCTTATAAACATAGAAGGTGGCCAGGCACGGTGGCTCAGGCCTGTAATCTCAGCACTTTGGGAGGCTGAGGCAGGTGGATCACTTGAGATCAGGAGTTTGAGACCAGCCTGGCCAACATGGTAAAACCCCACATTTACTAAAAATACAAAATAAAAAAAAAAAAATTAATCCAGGCATAGTGGTGTGTGTCTGTAGTCCCAGCTACTTGGGAGGCTGAGGCATGAGAATCACTTGAATCTGGGAGGCAGAGGTTGCAATGAGCCAAGATTGAGCCACTGCACTCCAGCTTGGGTGACAGAGCCGAGACTATGTCTTAAAAAAAAAAAAAAATGAAAATCTTGCTTAGTGAATGACACCATTAAGACAATGAAAGGCCAAGCTACATACAGAAAATATTTGCTGATAAATCAAATAACCAAAGGATTTTTACCCAGACTATTAGGGAAAAAACCTCAAAAACAACCGTAAGAAACAACCCAACTTAAATAAGCAAAATATTTGAACAAATACTTCTCTGGACAAATACTTGGGCAAAATACTTCTCTCTGATGGGTTTGACAAAAGTCATCAATTTGAAATTAGCCCAGCACTTTTTTTTTTTAAGGATGGGAACGCTGCTTCCAGCTTTCTACATCCTGGGGCAGAAGCTGGCCGAGCTAATTATTTTTTCTGAAACACTTTATTGTGAAATATTAAATAGTGGATTTTTTGTTTTTAAATAATCACCAGGAAAAATGGGTTGAAATTTTTTCTTCCACTCCTGTTCTCAATCCACTCTACTTCATCCTCCCTGGTATTTTAAAATTTGGTTCAGACTTCCTCTGCAGACTTCCCTATACTGCATACGAAGTTGGCACTTTGATCCTTTTGTATGAATGGGAATTATACCTGGATTACTTCTCAGTTTGAATTTTTATTGTAAGATGTTTCATGCTTCTTTCAATAAAGTTGTCAAGCTGACTCAGAATACTTACAAATACCAGAATTAGTGAACCATGTTTTAACCTGTTCTTCTTGGTTCTCTGCACATTTCAAATTTGTGTGTATTTAATATTCAGTGGTCTTATACTGTATATAACTAAGCTTTTGTTAATGTGAAGGAGTTCCACTCTTTTGCATGACTCCATTTTTAGTTATTTGGGTAATGACAAGGCAGACTGCAACCCTCCGTTTGGGCTCTGCTCTCCATTTTTATTCTGGACAACCGCAAATCAGTGATTGACATTAAGAACTAGTGGAGCTACTTTTTGACAAAGGGGAGTGGGAACATGGGGATGTGCAGGGCCAAGCACAGTGTCCATAACACAATGGCCATTAGCTGAATTTGTTGATTTGATTATGCTGTTCAGTAGTATGAAAAGTATTAAAATCTGTTAGAGAAAAAAAGGATATACATGAGCTACAGTATATCTTGCCAAAACTATTAGATTTTTGAGGCAGCTGATAGTTTATCAATTTTTATTGCTACGATATAGTTATTTTATGGCCATTACTAGGAAAGGCAGATTATAGAAATAGTGTTTAACAAGAAAGCCCTGTGTGAGTCTGCTTGCCATGGATCTCCTAAAACAAAGGCTCTTAATGTCATCCTCTCAGCTTGGAACAGTAACATGATAGGAAGGAACATTAGTTTCCCATTTTGTGAGAGAAATCCCAGAAAGTCTTTCTGCAATGTTCTTGAGTACCCACAGAGGTATCCAAAATTATTCCTGTGAAGACCTCTTCAGGTACTAGCATGATCACAAAGGTATCTCAAGGTGCTGGTACAGCATCAAAACCAACAGTCAGTAATGGATTTCAGGGACTCTGTACAGGATGGGTCATGACCCACAGGCAATGTTGTAGAATGTTTGGGCATCGAAATATAATTTTCAAAATTAAAAACATGACTCATACAAATGCAGACTGAACACATGTCAAAGACATTTAACTTATTAGGGAACTAACAGGATTTAAAGCTTATTCAAAGAATATTTGAGACACTTGGTATATATAGGCCTTGAAAGAATGCTCAAATAAAATTGCTAAATTAGACCGAAAAGTGGTTATGCCCTATAGGAAAGTTCACCTGTAGTCTTTAGGATAATTTCTTCTACCAAACAGAAAATTTTACATCTCTCCCAGGCAAAAATCTATAAGTTAACATGCTACTTGAAAAGGTCTCAACTCTAATCATTAGTGAACAGTGAGCCAAACTAAGATGCAATCCCCTAGAGAACTAAATAATTATTGGGTAGGCCCGTCAGCCAATGCTCCAGTATGACACTGAAAGGATATTCAGACATTCTTTTGCTTTAAGTTTTAAGTAATGTCTATTAACAGGGGGCTAATGGTTTATTTTGTAACTAAGCCTTTGCAAGTAAAATTAAGGTACTAGGGGGCCACCTTTTAGAATAGTGTTGTAGTGCTTATGTATTTTTACTTTACACAGGCATTTCAAGACAGTCATTTATTTACTTTTTAAACAAATCATAGAATCTTAGAAGTTAGATCAGATCCAGCTATCTTCTAGTACAAGAATGCTTTATTTAGCAGCCTTGACAGGTGATCATGAAGCAGTGGTATACAAGGAAGAAGGAAACTAACATTGAGTGCCTATTATATGCAAGTTTATTTCAAAGTTTATTTCAAACTTCTTTTCACATAGTAACATGTTACCTATATATTGAGCCACATTTATCAAATAAATGGATTTCTTCAGCATAATTGCTTTGATTACAAAATCTTTAATTTAAAAAATTTATATAGGCTGGGCGTGGTGGTTCATGCCTGTAATCCCAGCATTTTGGGAGGCCGAGGCAGGTGGATCACCTGAGGTCAGGAGTTCAAGACCAGCCTGGCCAACATAGTGAAACCCCATCTCTACTAAAAATACAAAAAATTAGCTAGGCATGGTGGCAGACACCTGTAATCCCAGCTACTCAGGAGGCTGAGGCAGGAGAATCACTTGAATCCAGGAGGCGGAGGTTGCAGTGAGCTGAGATCGCACCATTGCATTCTAGCCTGGGCAACAAGAGTGAGACTCTGTCTCCAAAAAAAGAAAGAAAGAAAGAAAAAAACTTATATATACTGTAATTTATCCCTTTTAATGTTCAGTTAAAGTTTTGACAAAAGTATACTATTGTAATTACTATCACAAACAATATATTAAAAAGTTCCATGCATAATTGTTTTTAAAATGTCAATTAATCAACAGGTATTTACTGACTACTGATGTGTCTAGTAGTCACTGGTTAGTCTTTAAGTGGAGATATGCCAGGGAATGAGAAAAGGCATAAGAAAAAGGTATTGGCTGGGCGCGGTGGCTCAAGCCTGTAATCCCAGCACTTTGGGAGGCCGAGATGGGTGGATCACGAGGTCAGGAGATCGAGACCATCCTGGCTAACATGGTGAAACCCCGTCTCTACTAAAAAATACAAAAAACTAGCCGGGCGAGGTGGCGGGCGCCTGTAGTCCCAGCTACTTGGCAGGCTGAGGCAGGAGAATGGCGTAAACCTGGGAGGTGGAGCTTGCAGTGAGCTGAGATCCCGCCACTGCACTCCAGCCTGGGCAACTGAGCGAGACTCTGTCTCAAAAAAAGAAAAAGGTATTATGCCTGCCTCCAAAGAATTCCCCCAGTTTAATCATTAAAGGCATGGTTTTACACATGAACCAAGCACGAGATGCAAGAAAACACAGGCAATCCACTAGGTAATCATCTGTGTGAGATGTGGGCTCTAGTCTTGACATTGCCATCATGTGACTTTGAATAAGTCATTTATTATTATTTCTTATCTGAGCCTTCCTTTCCTCATTCATAACTAGAAGGGGCTGTCTCAATTTCTAAGGTTCCTCCTAACTATAAGCACATGTGATTCAGGTAGTGAGGGTTCAGGGTATGGATGGAGGGCTGGGAAGTTGAGAAGAGCTTTATGGCACTGAGGTGGTCAATGGATTGATTTCACAGGGTTAGAGAATGAGGGTAAGTAGGAGGGATGCAACATAGAGCTGAGGTGGGGTGTAATGAACTGTCTGTCATAGGGCTGTGATGGGGGCAAATGGATGGATGCTGGTGCAGTGGAGCAAAGAAGAACTACAAGGTGCTATCTGGAAGAATGTGTTGAAGTCAAGCTTTGAAATTTTGTGAGAGCCAAGAAGACTGGGAAGTTTGGTTGTCTATTAAGCAAAGAGAGGAGTGACACCACAATGACAGTAATCCACAACAGTCTTCTACTGAAAACCTGCCATGGTCATGCCCTCTAAGCTCTGGGGATATAGCAGTACAAACCCTGCCCTTTCAGTTATTTATTGCTATGTAATTCACCCCAAAACTTAGTAGCTTAAAATAATAACCATTTTTATTAGCTCACAATTTTGTGGATTAGCAATTTGGGCTAGAATCAGCTAGGTGGCTGTTCTGCTGGTCTTTTCTGTGGTCCCTCAGATGGTGACAGTCATCTGCCAATGTAACTGGGGCTGAATGTTCTAAGATGGCTTCACTCACATATCTGATGGCTGGTTGATGACTGGATCTCTCTCTCCCTCTCCACACCATCTCTCTTCCTCCAGCAGGTTAGCTGGGGCTTCCTCACATGACTGCCTCAGAATGGAGAGTAAGAAGGAAGCTACAAGACTTCTTGAGACCTAGGCTCATAAGTCATTTGGAGTTACCTGTGCCATGTTTTACTGACCAAAGCAAGTCACAAGGATAGCCCAGATTCAAGGAGTAGAGAAACAGACTCTACCTCTTGTTGGGAGGATCTGCAAACTCACACTCTACGTGTACATACAGAGATGAAAGGACATTGTAGCCATTAAGTATTCTACCACACTATCCCATCTGGGTAAATGAGTGTTGAACACATTTAGTCTTGTGGGGCTTCAGAGGTGGAAGAAACCACTGTAGTGAAAAGATGAGCTTTTCACTGGGTCCTGAAGAACACACAGAATGGAACAAACCCAGAGCAATGTGGAGAACACTCCAGGCAGAGGCAGACGGTCAGAATGACTCATGGTATGTTTAGACTCCAGTGAATACATGCTTGGATAGAGTGGCTAGAGAAAAGTATTTGAGAGGAGTCAAGGGTAGTGGGAAAGATTATGATTGGGTATGGGGGACCCTGAATGTCAGGTTCTAGGGAGTACACACACTACTTACTGTGCAGCGCACAGCCAGAGGTCAGTGGTAGCCTAGTGGTGTGGGTGGGAAACAAGGGTATAGTGAAGAAGCCTTTTGAGTCTGCATCTTTATGGACAGCAGTCCAGAAGGAAGTTGAGTCAGACTTGGAACATGGTGGCACAGAGATTATGGGAAGAAGGAAGTCTAGAGACAGTTACCCTAAAGGCAAGTGTCTACATGGATTACCCTTAAGAGGCTAAGGGGCATAATTGGAGCTCTTTCAAGTAAGTTTATTTAGAAGTTTAAAAAAGCTTCTTCTTGCCTGTAATCCCAGAACTTTGGGAGGCCGAGACGGGCGGATCACGAGGTCAGGAGANGAAAGAAAAAAAAGTTTCTTCTGGATTTATGTTAGTTATTCTAGAGAGAGCTAAATTTAGGCTCATCACACACAGATACACAAACACCTCTCCTGCATAAGTTTCATGTGAGACAAGTAGGATACAGCTGTTTATAGTCAGAGTTTTGTCTATATTTGAAAAGACAACATTCCTGGTGTTAACACTGTAAGTGGGCAAGGAATCATGAGGAAGGCTAGAAACCAAAATGGAGCCAGGGAAAAGCTGTCTGCAGTCTATACTCTGAAGCCATACTTTACCCAGGCAGACTGTATAGCCACACTTTTCACAATGGTAGCATGGCAAAGCAGCAGTTTTGACAATCTGCAAAATGTATATTTCTTTTCCAAACTATTGTTTTCCACAGGAAGTATATGGCCATTAGATCATGCTACATGCAGCTGGGAAGGATGGCTCATCACACTTGTAATCTCAGCACTTTGGGAGGCTGAGGCAGGAGAATCACTTGAGGCTAGGAATTTAAAATCAGCCTGCACAATATAGTGAGACCCTGTCTCTACAAAAAACAAAACAAAACAAAACCCACCATTTAATTAGCTAGGCATGGTGGTGTGCACCTATAGTCCTAGCTACTTAGGAGGCTGAGGTAGAACAATTGTTTGAGCCCAGGAGTTCAAGGTTACAGTGAGCTATCTATGATAGCACCACTGCATTCCAGCCTCGGTGACAGAGTGAAATCCTGTCTTTAAGAAAAAACAAAAAACACAAATAAGAACATGCTACATGTAATTTTTTTTTTACACAGAATGACAATTGATGTTTGGTTTGTTAATTGTATAGGAGGCAGTAAGCCCTCTTCAGGTATTTGTGGGAGATAAGATGCAGAGAACCTGAGGGTTTTCTATCACTCTGTCTAGCTGTATACCTGCAAGTCACATGTATACAAACAGGTCACAGAGTAAGAAAGTATGGCATTAGTTGCCAAAGTGAATAGAAAAGACAGGACTTAATGAGGAAATATGTAGTAAGGGATGGCATCCAAAAGAGTAGAATTGAGGGTAGTGGAAAATCTCTCGCTGAGATAGAATTTACAGGAATTTGGAAGAATTGGCCAAGGCAGGATTGGCAGGGCAAAGAGGGAAGGATGTCCCAGCTGTGAGGAAAGGTTCCAGGTAAACATGAGTGTTGGACTGTCGATGGTACGGGGGAGGGAAGGCAGTGCAGAAACAGTCCAGAGATGACATCTCTAAGATTGTGAGCTCAAGACTTCTTGTTCCACTCAGTTCTCCTGAAATCCCAGGTAAAGAACTGCCACAGTTGATGGACTGTACCATGTGAAAATATTACAAAACGATGAACAGACAATAAAAGAACATTTAGGTTCCTTATTACAAATGCTGAATTTCATTCACTGCCTGGTGGGTGAATGGGTAGTATTCTGTGCATACCTCAGAAGATAGGGGAAAATTTTCCAGGGGAAAACATATCCTCTCTGCCTTTGGTGCCTGCTCAGACTGAGCCAGACCATACTATGTGGCAGTTATGCAAGAAAGGGTCTCCACTGCATTTTCTAATGGTATAGTGCTCTAGGGCAAGACTTGCTGAGTATTTCTGTAATTCCGACCTCAATGTGTTCCTCAAAACTGGGGAGATTAAGCCAGGTGTGGTGGCTCCCGCCTGTAATCCCAGCACTTTCTGAGGCCAAGGCAGGTGGATCTCCTGAGCTCAGGAGTTTGAGACCAGCCTGGGGAATATGGAGAAACCCCATCTCTACAAAAAAAATACAAAAATTAGCTGGGCATGGTGGTGTGTGCCTGTAGTCTCGTCTACTTGGGAGGCTGAGGTAGGAGGATTGCTTGAGCCCAGAAGGTGGAGGTTCCAGTGAGCCAAGATCGTGCCACTGCACTCCAGCATGGGCAACAAAGTGAGACCTTGTCTCGAAAAAAAAAAAAAAAAAAGAGGGAGGGCTCCTGTAAAAGATGTGTTTTAAGATAAAATTGAGAAATCATAGATGGCTAACATCATGGGAGCTCCAAGAAATCAGGCCTTGTCAGCATCCTCAACAGGTAGCTTTCTTTAAAAAAGTATAAAAACAAAGTTTGGTGATTATACAAATTATCTATTCGGTGGGGAAGTACTCAGGTTTATGCAACTGAAGAGTGTCTAGCTTGAGACTTAGTATATAGCAAGCACTCAATAAGTGTTCACTGATTCTGAGCTACTTTTTTCAGCTTCTTACATGAAATATAGCAATGTATTCAATTTTTGGTGAATATGATTCTTCGATGTTGAGAGGGCAAGTCAAACCACCAAACTTGGGCATCTGGTCCAACCTTTGGACGTTATACAAGACTCTCATACATCTATGTTCCTAAACTTTTTCACCACTGAGGACTTCTGAAATTTTCCCCAGAGACAGCATATTTTGAAGGCTTGCCTACCAAACACACCACAATTACAGATTACTTAATTTCTCCATTTTAATTCATCAAAGATGAATGTTTCTCACAAAAAAGGTTCTATTAAACATGAGATAATAATATATTCAGTATATCATACATTGCTCAGCATTTTATCCTTAATGTCATTTATTCCACACAACAATACCAGTGGTTATTAACTTCATTTTACAAATGAGGAAAGTGAGGCACAAAGAGGTTAAACTGACTCAAGGCTGCACAGCTAGTAAAAAGAAAAAGCAGGATTCAAACTTGGGTCTCTGCTGCTCCATCCATTCTAGCATTCAAACTCTAGCTAACTAGTTTTACCATGAATGGTAGTACAGTTCTAGCAATCATACTCCCAAGTATTTATCCCAGAGAAATGCAAACTTATATGCCCACAAACACATGTACATGAATTTTTATAGTGGCTCTACTCAATCACCAAAAACTGGAAACAACTAAAATGCCCTTCAATCGTGAATGATTAAACAAGCTGTGGTATATTTGGACAATGGAATATGACTCAGCAATAAAAAGGAACAAACCATTGATATACACAACTTGGATGAATTTCAAAAGCATTACCCTGAGAGAGGAAAATAAGACTCAAAAGATTACAGTTTGACTCCATTTATGTGATATTCTCAAAATAACAAAACTGTAGTGATAGAACACAGATCAGTGGCTGCCAGAGTTTAGGATGGAAAGAGAATATGACTAAAGAGTCAGCATAAAGGAATTTTTTGGGGTAATAGAACTGTTCTGCACCTTGATTGTGGTGGATTGTGGTGGTGGTTGCACTGATCTATATATGTGTTAAAAGTCCATAGAACCAGGCATGGTGGCTCACGCTTGTAATCCCAGCACTTTGGGAGGATCACTTGAGCCCAGTTTCAAGACTAGCCTGGGCAATATAGTGAGATCTCGTCTCTAAAAAATACTAAAAAATTAGCTGGGTGTGGTGATGCCTGCCTGTAGACCTAGCTACTCAGGAAGCTAAGGTAGGAGGACTGCTTGAGCCCAGGAGTTCAAGGCTACAGTAAGCGACAACTGTGACACTCCAGCTTGGGCAACAAAGCGACACCCTGTCTTTTAAAAAAAAAAAAAATTGGCCGGGCGTGGTGGCTCACACCTGTAATCCCAGCACTTTGGGACGCCGAGGCGGGTGGATCACGAGGTCAGGAGATCGAGACCATCCTGGTTAACACAGTGAAACCCCGTCTCTACTAAAAAATACAAAAAATTAGCTGGGTGTGGTGGCAGGCGCCTGCAGTCCCAGCTACTCAGGAGGCTGAGGTAGGAGAATGGCATGAACCCAGGAGGCAGAGCTTGCAGTGAGCCAAGATCACACCACTGCACTCCAGCCTGGGTGACAGAGCAAGACTCCGTTTCAAAAACAAAAACAAAAAAATCCACAGAACCGTAAATAACCCCAAAGTCCATCCTACTGTATAATTTTTTTAAGTCAATAGGCCAGGTGCAGTGCCTCAGGCCTATAATCTCAGCACTTTGGGAAGCTGAGGCAGGAGGATCACTTGAGCCCAGGAGTTTAAGACCAGCCTGGGCAACACAGTAAAGTCCCATCTCTTAAAAAAAAAAAAAGAAATAAAATTAGCTGGGCGTGGTGGTGTACACCTGTAGTCCTAGCTGCTCAGGAAGCTGAGGTGGGAAGATTACTTGAGCCCAGGAGTTTGAGGCTGCAGTCAGCTATGATAGCGCCAGTGCACGCCAGCCTGGGTGATGGAGTAAGACACTGACTCTAAAAAAAAAAAAAAAAA
>NW_016816297.1:158143-166273 GCF_001698545.2 Rhinopithecus bieti
AATAGATCTTTTCTTTTGTTTTTTGGAGACAGAGTCTTGCTCTGTCGCCCAGGCTGGAGCGCAGTGGAACTATCTTGGCTCACTGCAAGCTCTGCCTCCCGGGTTCACGCCATTCTCCTGCCTCAGCCTCCCAAGTAGCTGGGACTACAGGCACCCGCCACCACACCCGGCTAATTATTTTTGTTTTTTTAGTAGAGATGGGGTTTCACCGTGTTAGCCAGGATGGTCTCTATCTCCTGACCTCGCGATCCACCTGCCTCGGCCTCCCAAAGTGCTGGGATTACAGGCATGAGCCACCGCGCCCGGCCAATAGGTCACCTTTTCAGTTACTACTAATTTCTGTGTTTCCCATTTACTACAACATTTCCACTGACCACTAACAATAGGATTTAAAAATTAAAATAGCTATACTATAAAGTGAAACAAAGAACCATTATCATGCCACACATCCCCACTGAATGATAATAGTCATCTCTTTAAATAAGCATTCCTCAAAAGTTAAATCAATTTGAGAGCTTATTCCCTTAAAAATAAAAGTATTTTACTAAGTTATTAGATGGCATGATATTTCACATAGCAATTTGTATAGTAAAACAGAAATAGTAATCAAAATTAACCCTGGGAAGGAGAATGTGATAGGATGAGGATGTCAAGGACAACCGTGGCTCTTTCTACAATTTTCAATTTTGCTAGGATGCATTCATGTATCATTAGTATAAAATAGAGTTCTTAAAAGAATTAAACCCTTCTAGATTGAAATGGAGATATTGTACAAGTTCCAATATCCTTCCCTCCATGGAGTTTCCACTGCCCTTGGGGACCCCTTGGTTATTCCACTTACCAAGTCAGGTTTGTATTCTACTCAATACCTAGCGCCTCACTCATAGCACAGTGGGCACTCAACAAATGTCTGCAGAAGCGAACGGCACCTGGCAATGTGGAGAACAAAATGACAAAACATGGTCACTAACAAAATCTATAATCTAAATAGAAAAAGTCATGCTCTAATTTTGAGTGATGCAAATTACTGAGTGCTAATGACATATTAAAAAACTACAGGCATACATTGAATTTGGAAGGGAGCAAGACAAACTTATAATGTTTAAGTGGGATAGAGGCTTTTTAAGCCTAAAACAGGGAGAAAGCAAACTAGAATCAATTATTCCTGGCTCCCTAGCCATAAAACCATAAAATTCAAGAGAGTAAGAAAAATAAAAATAAAGGAAAATTAACCTGTACTGAGTTTCTATGTACCATGCACTGCATTCGACATTTATATAGATTAAAACTTTCAGGTTTCAGCTTGGATATAAAGCACTAGGATGCTATCATCTCCATTCTCACAACAAGAAAAATGCTAGACAAACTGAAAAGCAATTACTTTTCTTTGACATATGACAGAACTGAGGTCCTAGGACAAACCACTATCCCACAATTTCAATATATGGAAAGACACATACCCGCAGGGAGACACAGGATCCGAGCATATAAACTTGTAGGAAGACCAAACTAGAAGTTCTGACAAATTACTGGAGACCAGAGTATGAGCTGGCATGAGAGTGTGAAGCTTGTAAGAGGTTGCTACACTCTTACAAGTTTTTCCTACAGGAATTCCACCAGGCTCTCACAGGGAAGATCAGGGAAAATCTCAGAAAAGCGCCCACTATGGTGATGGCTGGCTGGCTGAGGAAAACAGCACCCACTGCGAAACCTACCCAGATCCCTTTATCCCCAATACAGAACAAAAAGGCTTAGTCTTCAGGGGGAAGGACATGAAACCCATGGTTGGAGAACACTGGTGGATACCCACTGCAGCTAGGGTAAAGGGAACATGGGAAAAGAAAAGAAGCTCCAGTCCAGGAGGAGGAAAAGGAAATCTTGCCAAGGACACACTCAAGACCCAGGCTCTAGTACCTGTCTCAGTAAGGTTTAATCAGATCATCAGAGAACTCCCTCCTCCCCTACTAACTACAACCTGGCAAGCCAGCTCCATGGTTAAGAACAATAGAATACAACTGGGAGAGCTGTTAAAGATAGCTCTTGGGAAGCAGCACAGAGTAAAAACCCAAAGCAAAGCAAGAGTCAAAATGAATGTATCACTAGAGAAATCAGAAATCTCTGGTGCCTGGTGGAGCACAGTGGCTCACGCCTGTAATCTCAGCACTTTGGGAGGCCAAGGCAGGAGGATCGCTTGAAACTAGAAATTCAAGACCACACTGGGCAACATAGGGAAACTTCATCCCTACCAAAAAAAACAAAAAAACTTAAAAATTAGCTGGACATGGTAGCACGCACTGTGGTCCCAGCTACTCAGGAGGCTGAGGCTGGAGGACTGCTTGAGCCCAGAAGGTTGAGAGGTTGAGGCTGCAGTGAGCCATGATCGTGTCACTGTACTCCAGCTTGGGTGACAGAGCAAGACCCTGTCTCAAAAAACAAACAAACAAACAAAAAAAAAAAAAAAAGAAAAAAGAGAGAGAGAGAAAGAAAAGAAAAGAAAAGAAATCTCTGGTACCCATAGCAAAACAAAACCAACCTGATATCAAATAGATCAACTCTTGCTGGGCGCGGTGGCTCACACTTGTAATCCCAGCACTTTGAGAGGTCAAGGCACTTGAACCCAGGAGTTCCAGACCTAGTCTGGAGAACATGGTGAAACCCCGTCTCTACAAAAGATCTTAAAAATTAGCTGGACATGGTGGAGCACACCTATAGTCCCAACTACTTGGGAGCCTGAGATGGGAGGATCGCTCGAGCCCAGGAGGTCGAGGCTGCAGTGAGGTATGATCATGCCACTGCACTCCAGCCTGGGTGACAGAGCGAGACTCTGTCTCAAAAGCAAAAACACAAAAACAAAAAAACACAGGCCAACTCCTGACCAGATTAACACAAATCCCCATAAATATGTTCTCCAAACATATCAAGTATTAACCTAAGCATCTCCTGCCCATGTTCAGCTTTTGGCATATTTAGGAGGCGTAACAAAAGGCAAGAAAACACTCCAAGTGACAAACGAATTATTATTATTATTATTATTTTTGAGACGGAGTCTTGCTCTGCCGCCCAGGCTGGAGTGCTGTGGCCAGATCTCAGCTCACTGCAAGCTCCGCCTCCCGGGTTTACGCCATTCTCCTGCCTCAGCCTCCCGAGTAGCTGGGACTACAGGCGCCCGCCACCTCGCTCGGCTAATTTTTTGTATTTTTTTTTAGTAGAGACGGGGTTTCACCGTGTTAGCCAGTATGGTCTCGATCTCCTGACCTCGTGATCCACCCGTCTCGGCCTCCCAAAGTGCTGGGATTACAGGCTTGAGCCACCGCGCCCGGCCGACAAATGAATTATTAAATCCAGACTCAGTAAATGCAGATGTTGAGATTATCAGAAACAAAACTTAAAAGAACTATGATTAATATCTTAAAGACTCTAACATAAAAAATAGACAATATGCAAGACCAGACAAATAATTTCAGCAAAGAGATAGAAACTGTAAGAATGAATCAAAGGGAAATGCTAGAAATTAAAAAAAAAAAAAAAAAAACAGCAAAGAAAACAATGGGCTCAACAGTAGACTTGACACAGCCAAGGAAAGAATCAGTGAGTTTGAAGACAAAGCTTATTGATCAGTCAATAAAAATTAAAAAGAGACAAATTAATGAAAATATTGAAGAGCATTCAAGAACTGTGGGGTAATAACAAACAATATAATACACTTGTAATTGGAATCCCAGAAAGAGAAAAAAAAAAAAAAGAACAGGATAGAAGAATTATTTGAAGAAACAATGGCTGAGAACTTTCCAAAATTAGTGACAGACAACAAACCATAGATATAATAAAGTTCAGAGAACACAAAGCAGGATAAAAATGAAAAAAGTTTAAAAGCCACAGTTAGGCATATCATATTCAAGCTGCTGAAAACCAAAGACAAAAAGAAAACCTTCAAAGTAGTCAGAGGAAAAAATGACACATTAACTATGGAGGAACAAGGATAAGAATTACAGCAGCCTCAAACTAACGTGGGAACAGAGAGCCAAACACCACATGTTCTCACTCATGGGTGGGAGAGTTGAACAATGGGAACATATGGACACAGGGAGGGGAGCATCAAACACTGGGATCTGTCGGGGGGGCTGTGGGACTGGGGGAGGGATAGAATTGAAAGAGGTGCCTGAACTGGGTGATGGGTTGATGGGTGCAGCGGGCCACCATGGCACGTGTATACCTACGTGGCAGACTTGCACGTTCTGTGCATGTATCCCAGAACTTAAGGTATTAAAAAAAAAAAAATTACAGCAGCCTTCTCCTCAGAAACTATGTAAGCCAGGCAATGGTGGAGTACTATGTTGAAAGAGGAAAAAAACCTGTCAACCCACGAAAGTGTCCTTTCAAAAGTGAAGGAAAATGAAAACTTTCTCAAACAACCAAAAACAGAGAATTTACTGCCAGCAGATCTGCCCTCAAAAGATAGGTTAGAGGGAATTCTTTAGGCAGAAAGACTGTGATCGAGGTAGGAAACCTGGATTACCGTAAAGAAATTAAGAGTATTGGAAAAGGAATAAATGAAGGTAGAATATAATCTTATTAAACATTTGAAAAGCCAATTTCCCCAAACACCAGCTAAGGGCCAATCGTGCATATTGGCCTTCTAAAGATAGCAGCCTCAGGCCTGTTATGTTAACTCTTTTCTGCACAACACAGTATATTTAAAAAAAAATCCTACAACATCATACTTGATGGTGAGAGATGGAATGCTTTCCAAGATTGGAACAAGTATGTCCTCTCTCACCACTACAATTCTGAAAAAGAAGAAGAAAGCCAGGCCAGGTGTGGCGGCTCGCACCTATAATTACAACACTTTGGGAGGCCAAAGCAAGAGGATCACTTGAGGCAGGAGTTCAAGACCAGCCCGGGAAACATAGCAAGACCTTATCTCTGCACAAAAAATATTTTAAAATAGCTGGGCATAGTGGCATGTGCCCATAGCCCCATCTACTCAAGAGGCTGAGACAAGAGGATCACTTCAGCCCAGGAGTTCAAGGCTGCAGTGAGCTATGATGGGGCCACTGCACTCTAGCCTAGGTAACAGAGCAAGACCCTGTCTCTTAAAAAGCAAAAAAGGCCGGAGGTAGTGGCTCATGCCTGTAATCTCAGCACTTTGGGAGGCCAAGGTGGGAGGACTGCTTAAGACCAGGAGTTTGAGACCAGCCTGGCCAATACAGTGAGACCCTGTTTCTATAAAAAAAAAAATTTTTTTTTAAATTAACTTAAGCACACCCTGAGAGAAAAATTGTAAAAAGCCAGAGTACTCATATTACCTGATTTCTAGGCTTATTATAAAGCTATAATAATCAAGACTGTGTGTTAATGGAGAAATGATAGCTACATTGATCGATGCAACAGAGAGCCCAGAAACAGATCCACAGAAGCATAGCCAACTGATTTTTGACACATATGCAAAGGCAATTTAATGGAGAAAGGATAGTCTTTTCAACAAGTGGTGCTGGGACAACTAGACATCCATATGTGGAATATGAACCTCAATACATACTTCACATTCATGGCAGGAGAGAATATAAAACGGTAGAACCACTTTGGAACATAGTTTGGTAACTTCTGTCAAAGAAAAATCCACTAATCCCATTCCTACGGATTTACCCCAATAAACCGCAAACTTATATCCACACAGAGATCTATCTGTACACTAATGTTTACCACAGCTCTATTCATAACCACCAAGAAACTGGTAACAACCAAGTCGTCCTTCAACAGGTGAATGAACAAACTGTGGTACATCCATACAATGGAATAGCATTCAGTAATGAAAAGGAACAGGCTATTCATTCACATAATATGGATGAATCCACTAAAAGCAAGAATAAAAAATGGCTATATATTGTATGATTCCACTCATGTGACATTCTGGAAAAGGCAGAATTACAGTTTAAAATTCAGAAGTACGCTATTGTGAGGCATTTCTAGGGGGAAAAACTGACTAGATTTTTTTTGAACAGGAATAGCTCTGATCAGGTCAACTTGGATAGAAGTCTATGGAAGTTCACATCACTATATATCATCTCTTTAAAAAAATGTATTTAACTTTTAAAATAAGAAAATATATTCACATTGCTTAAAATTCAAAACACACATATAAAAATTTATGTACTGAAACGTCTCCCTCTCACCCTCTACCTGCTTGGTCATGCATGCTCCAAAACTATCAGTGTCTTCAATATTCTTGATTGACCCTTAGGATATTACCAATCTTTTGCTACTACAAGCAATACTCCAATTAATATGTAAATATTTGTTGAATAAATTCCTGGAAGTGTTTGTGGGATCTAATGATGTGTGTGTTTATAAATTTTGACTGCTCTTTCAAGTCACTGACTTTTAAAATGTCAGAGATTTTTAACTTTTATCCTAGGAGGAAAGAAGAAAAGCTAAGATTCTATCACCAGGCTATTTTCTGGAGGACTGTACATCTCTTAAGACACACAAAATGAGCCTTGTATAGTTTCCCACACATATTTCCTAGGGTCCAGTTGCATTTTCATATAATATATTTCAGGCTACAAGCTGTTGTAAAGCCTATTTCAGTCATGTGAAAAGTGTTACTTCTGAGATCTTCACAAGCAAAGGTCAGAGGCTGATGCCCCAAATTGGTAATTCCTGGCCACTCACTTCATAGTGCAATGCTAGATTTTTCACTGCAACCACAGGAAGATTTTTAAATCTTGCCCAATTAAAACACATCTACAGAGAATCCCTTGTTCTTATTACCAATGCTCAAATAAGGATTTCCTCTCTTAGGTACAAATTATAAATCACATAAAGGTTCCAAGGAAAGACTGCAAATGTTTCTTTCATCTCTTAAGTGGTCGTGGTTCCCAAGTAACAGTCTTTTTGCTTGACCACAAAACCTAGTAGAGTCTAATACATTAGGGTTTTCGTGATAATGCTTGAATGGAAGGTTAAGAAAATCTAGGGACTCCTTTGAATAATAGCCATGCAAGATCAGAAAGCAGTTAAGCCACTCACAAGAATATCTATGTCCAAAACCACACTGTCTCCCGTCGGCTTTTTCCTAGAAAAACCATCCCTCCATTCCACACTCAGTGGAAGAGGTGTCACCAATAGCACAATCACATTATTTAGTCTCTAGAATACACTACATTCAGAAATGGGTGTTTAATAAGATTTATAAAAGGTTAAGAGCTTACATTCACTGCTAATTATTATGAATTATTGCAGTAATGGCCCCCAATTTTTTCACATCTCCCTGTATCCACACCTTTGAATGGTCACCTCCCACAATGACTCTGGGCTTGGCCACAGAAGCACTTCCATGCTTTAGCTTATGGGACAATAGCAAATGTGACACAGCAAACATTTGAAAAGTGCTTGTGCACTGGTGCTTGCTCTCAGTTGCTACTCTGTGACTTCAAGACCACCATGTTGGTAAGTCCAGACTAGCCAGTTGGAGGGCAGACCACATAGAGTGGAGATGAACCATCCCAGCTTAGGGCCTCCCAGACCAACCAGCCTGCCAACCAACAGATGTGTGAGTAAGGCTATCCCAGATCATCTAGCCACCAGCTAACCACCCTCCCCCAAAAAGCTAATTGACACAGGCTACTTAAAAGTAAATATGTTTGTGGCCTAGTACTTATGAGAAGGGGAACAGAACACTGGTTTTCCTCCTGTGAAGTTTACTCTGTGGATAAGAAATAGTTTCAAACAGAAAAACTTCCAGTACCTGGATGAGAATAAATAAATATATAAGTATTGAAAAAATACTTAAGTCTTCCCAGATTCTAACAAATGTGCTGTCTGCCATCACAGATGGCACACACATGCAAAAAACAAAAAACATAAAAAAAATTTCCATTTAGTCACTGAAGTATCTTTATCATGATATATTTAAACCAAAGTCTTATACTCGACAGTTCCATTTCTAACACTGAACAACAACTCAGGTTTCCAGGAATTACATTTTCTCTCAATTCTACTTTTTCCCCATGTGACAGGGATCAGTGAGAGCTGAAAGAGCTCCCTTAATGCAGCCTAAAAAGCATCAGCTATATGAGCCTAATTAAGCCTCCTTCTAGAAGCATTCTGAAGGACCAACTTCTTCCAGCA
>NW_016816297.1:166917-190008 GCF_001698545.2 Rhinopithecus bieti
GAGAGAGAGAGAGAGAGAGAGAGAGAGAGAGAGAGAAACACCTCCCATTGTACTTGGAATAAAACACAAGCTCCTTAATGAGGTCCTGTAAGGCCCTGTCAATCTTTCCCTGCCCACCTCATCTCTCTTACCCCAGTTCCTAGCCAAACCTCTGTGGATCCTTTCCACATCTCTCTCCCACCTCAGTGCCCTCACAACACCTGCTGCTACCCCTGCCTGGCAATCCCTTCTCTCTAACCTTTACCTTGCTTATTCCTGGTCATTCTCAAGGCTCAGGGCACCATGCTGGTCTCCCTCACAGGGACATTCTACCTTATACTTGCTGTGTGACGTTGGACAAGTTACCTTTGCTTCACCTTTCTGAGTCTCACACCTCAGAGAGAGAGATCCTCTGTTAAGCACTTAGCACAGTACTCGGCACACAGGAAATGTTTAAGAAATAATTGCTGCTGTTATTGTTATTATCCTAGATGATAATGTCCATCATAGCTCTTAGTGCAATTAGATATTTATTTGTTGAAAAAAATAGAAACACACCCCCCTCCCCAGCTTGGATCCCACCTTAATACCTATTACTTTTTAGGCAATTTCCCCATATATTGCATTTTTGTAGAGTAAGATGAAAGTTTACAAATCATCGATTAATTCTCACTACCACCCTCAGAGATATGGTTTGACAAAGAAATTGAGGCACTGAGAAGTTAAGTAACTGGCCAAGAGCAAGTGGTAGAGCTAGGAGTTGAATCCAAGTTGGCCTGACCTCACAGCCTGTGCTGGGTATATGACACCAAAGGCTTCCCTAACTCACGAACCTTGTCATCTAAGAGCAGGCCTCGGAGAAGATATATCTTCATAGTTACATCCATCCCAAATGACTCCCAGAGATCTACTCCTCAGATCCTTAACCAGGATGGTGCTCCCATCACTCTCTGTGAACCCCTTCAGCAGAGCACTCTTCCCCCTGACTGTGAGAAGATGACTTAATTCCTTTCCACTCAAAGTTGAGCTGTAAAGGGGATGATTATCTTTCACCTCTTATACCCCTAGCAAACAGAAGGTATTCAATACATGTTTGCTGAATGAATTAAATGAAAATCTTGGAGAATATATTATTGCTGCAAAGTTGGGGAGTGGAGTGAATTTTCATTAACAATATTAAAGTTTGGCATAGTTAAGAACAAACTTGACAAGAATGGTGAGAAAAGTGGGGTTTATCTTAACCACTTTTACAATTGATAATGATTTCTATATCTAGCCCTAGAGATTCTACAGAGTTTACAAATTGTGTGCTTCATAGCTGTAGGTAGACTTTGCTCTACCTCTGGGACCCTGCCTCACCAACACTGCTCTGCTATACCCAGTGGCTGCAAATGCGCCACTGTTCAGGGCAGGATGCCCTTGATAAGTACCAATCTCTCAGTGATTACTAACAAATGGCTTGAAAGAAAGAACAAATAATAAATCTCAGTGATTACTAACAAATGGTTTGGAAAGAGAAACAAAAAGAGCAAGTGATAAAGCAAATGAGAGCAAACTGTTAATAATTGAGAATATAGTGAGTTCTTTGAACTATTCTTGTAACATTTTGTAATTATCAAAATAAGATTTTAAAATCTAAAGAAGAATGTGTCCCAGAAGATTTCAACACACAAAGTCTAGTGTATTGGCCATGCTGGTGTCGTATTTTTTTGTCATGTGTCTCAAAAAAACAAACAAACAAAAAAACAAACAAACAAAAAACCACATTCTAGGCTCGGGTTTCCTTGCCCAGCAGCCAATACTAAGTGAAAAGGAGCTCCTTGGGTAGCAGGGCACAGCCATGGTTCCTGGGTTGTGGCAAAGATTAAATTACTTGCTGCTTGAAAAGTATTGATGAACTCATAGGTGTCTCCTATTGGTCAAACCCCAGTACTATTTTCCCACACTAGGTCCTTTATTCAGTTGGTTGCCTTCTGAGTTATCACCTTCCTTTTCACAAGCCTAGCTATGAAATCAGGCAAACTTTTCCCAAGACCCTTTTTCTCTTACCTTCTCCCAAGAAAAGCACAGAGGCAGTTCTAATGGTAAGAATTTTGCTGCTATTGTCTATGAAAAGACCTACAGGAACAAGGCAAAATAACCATGGGGAGTCACAAAGATTCCAGAAAACAGAAAACTCAAAGTGGTAGTTATTTGGTCTGTAATGATCACTTACTTGCTAGTAACCATTTATCCTTATATCACTTCTATCCATTCATCCTAGATCCTCCCCACCATGCAAACCAGAATGCTTCAGCTTTCCCAGCCAATGTAACTGGAACAACAGAAACTTGTGAGCCATTAAAGTGTCCCCAAGTTAGGAGAGTGCCAGACAGGCGTCACCTAACACTCACTTCTCACCTATATTGTGGGGCAAGTCAAGATCATAGTAAATTATACCTCAATGAGAGATTTTCTTAATGTAAGACAGCATATTACCTGTCTTCTCAGCTCCTATTTTGTGTAAGCTCCACAAGGAGATAGGTGCATTATGTCCCATGATAATGTTCAACTTCATTTTTGGACTAGCTCTCTACAACTCTGATCAAGGCTTGTAAGAGCCCTCTAATGCCATGTCTTCATCAACACCTGATGCCTCCTACCTCCCCCACCTCCTCCAAAATACTTGCCTAGTTCCAGCCAGACCTCAAAGTAGTGGGCAGAAAGAAGATACAGCTTTGTGTAGGTTACGGGAAAAAAATGGGTTGTTATGGTTGGTGGAACACAAGAGAGGGAAAAGACAAGCATTATTAAAGGAGAGAACCATACAAAACCTACAAGTCTTCAACACCCTTTCTTCTTTAACTTTCACCAATCCATACTTCTTAGCTATGATGCCAGCCCTGCACCATCACCTGTCCTGCTCCTGGGAATCTCCCCAACGGGCCTGAAGGTGGGTCACAACACTTCAGGGAGGAGTGGGGAGACTTTCTCTACTTTTTTTCTACCTGTGACCAGATTCACATCGCATTGCTGAGGGCAAGCAACATGACTCAGAGAAGAGGGGAGAGAGAAAGTGTGAATTCTAGAGCCAGCCTTGCACCCCTGAGTACTCCAGAATTGACTGGACAGAAAATGCAAGGCAACAATATTGGGTTAAAAGCTATTCTCTAGCAAACAAAAGCGTAAAGAAGAGCACAACTGGAGAAAAGGTGGCAATGATAGTGGCTAACATCGATTGACAGTTGAATACACGCTGGGCACTGAAACATTTCTCAAAGATCTCAGGTAATCCTTGAAGAGAGGGTATTATCCTTTTACAGTTCAAGTATTTAAGCTCAGAGCTCACTTTAAATGAAAGAGAAAATGATATGGAGGTAGAATACTTCTAGATTAAACAAAAAAGAAAAAAATCTATTTTCACTTATCCGAAGAGTAATCACATGATGCTACAAAAGCATGAGAACCACACTACTCAAAGGGTACGAAGGCCGGGACCCACATTCCCATTGTCTACAGATGTTTTGGAAGTATTAAACTAAATAAAAACACAATGCTTTGTTCAGACCGACTCCTCTCTCAGCTCTACTCTTTCCCCATCCCAGACCTAGGCTGACAAGAAGTGGCCAAAGGGAAAGTATTTAAGAGAACTGGTCTGGGAAAGTGGATTGTGGGTTGCTTAAACTAAGCAAAGACGTTGTGCAACCAGTTTTACCTAAATCATTTTCATTACTTCCCAAATTTAGAGAGCAGCAGTTCACTTTATCAGACTGAACACAGGGAATGAGGTCGCCTTTCCCTCCAGGCCACCACTGGAATCACCTTCAACACGGTTTCTGACTTCTTACACAATCAGAGGGCGGGAGGGGGGAATCTCATCCTCAGCTTCATAGATAACCGCACCTCACAGCACACACACACACACACCAAACAACTCGCGCACATCTGAGGCCACGGATTTCCTTGCAACTCAAAGTCGGAGAAGCGGCCAAACAAGTTTCTTGCCAAATCCCTAGTAGCTACATATGTCCCAGGGCTGCACAGCGATAAAAACTTTGAAACATGCCTCCACATACCACCATTGTGGTCACTCACTCCAGATCCCGCCACCCATTCCTCACAAATAACAAACGCAGGCTGCTCTGTGCAATTTAAAGCTAGACTCCACCGAAGCACTGGCTCTGCTCTGAAAAGCGGGAGAAAAAGATTGAAGGCTATTTAAAAAAACAAAACAAAAAACCAAAAAACAAAACAAAACAAAAACAAACTACGGCCCTCGGGGCGGAGGGAATGAAACGAACTCGAAAGCTGGAGAAAAGTTAACTTTGCCGTGCCCAGCGGTGGGAAAATTTCTCGGAAAGACTAGCGAAGCCCTCACGATTTTCCCACCCCGGGACCGCCCGACGCTCAGCGGCCACGGACCCGCAGTTCGAACAATGCCGCCAGCTGGAGGGAAAGTTCGCCGACCCGCCGGGCGCCCGCGCTCTCGCTCCCGCCGGGTGGGCACCCGAGCTCCCCGGGGTGCCTCGCCGCACCCAACACCACCCGTTCTTCCCTCTCCAGGCACTCGGTTCTTTCCGCCCCCCAACATCTAAACAGCCAGGGCGCGCCCTCGCTCCCTGGAGCATCCGACCCCTGGCGGTCGACAGTGCAGGTCCTCCCGCCACGGGTCTGGCCCCGTCAGTCCCGAAGCCAGGCAAAGGGCAGGGACGGAGGAGGGGCGCCAGGAGGGGCACCGGAGGAAAGAGCCGCAACAGTTATGGCGCTCAATTCCTGCCCGGTGTAGCCGAGAGCTGCAGCCGAGCTCGCGCGTCCGCCCCCGCCCCCCGCCCGGGCCACCAAGCACTGCCCGGGCCGGCAGAGGGGCCACTAGGCACTTTACCTCAGTCCACACACGCTCTCGGCCCCAAGGCGCCGGGGACGCCGGAGGCGACCACGATGTGGAACCGGAGCGACCCGGAGCGCGGCGAGGCTGGGCCGGGACTGTGCGCTCCGCGCCGCCCGCTTCCACTCCCGGAGGCCGCCGCTCCCGCCGCCCACCCAGCGCGACGCCCCAAACCTCGCCCGCGCCGGGTCCGGCCTCCGCGGCGCCTACCTTCGAGCAGCTGGCTCGCGGCTCCTGCCCGGCTCCACGCCGCGGCCCGGCAATGTGCCGGGTGAGTCCGGTCGGAGTGGTAACCGCCCCCCTAACCGCTCGCTTTCTTCTCTTCCCTCCCTCGCACCTGCCCCTTAATCCCCTCCTCGCCCCCGCCCCCCGCCGGGGCCGCCCCCAGCGCCTCAGCTCCCGCCCTCGGCCCTCGTCCGCCCGGCCCGTCAGGCCTCAGCGCTGGGCAGGCGGTTGGGCGGCGGCGGCGGCTGAGGCGGCGCGGAGCACTATTGTATTCCTGACACTGTGCGCTCCCACGCTCCGCCTCTTCCCTTTCCTTCCTCCCCCAACCTCTCCTCCCACCCACCGCCGGCCGCGCTCGCCCTACCGGAGCGGCTCCCAGCCGTCTGCCCGCCGCGCGTTCTTCTGGCGGGCTGGGCGCCGTCGCCACCCGCCGCCTCGACGCCCCGCCCACTCGCCGCTCCCGCACCCGTGGCGCCGCGTTCCAGGTGGGCTCCCCTCCCGTCCAGCTGGGTGCGCCACTGCCCGAGACGCCCCAGCCCCGCCGAGCGCTAGAGAGGACGAGGTGCGGATGCCTCGGCTGTGTTGAAATACAGACTAAGCTTTTCATGGCCCCTTCCAACTCTGAAGTTCCAAAGTGGGACCCTCATACATCAACTCGGCGGCCGTTATTGATTTATGTCGCTTGTGCTTGAATTACCTGTAATAATAAAGCCAAAGTGGCTATTAACAGAATTAATTTAGTCAGTTGCCAGCACAGGTGGTTTGTGATGTTGTGTGGCTTTTTCGATGTGTCCACTGGTTAGGCTACAGCCCACAGTTATTTGGTAGAATGTCAATCCAGGTGTTGCTCTGGAGGTATTTTGCTGATGTAATTAAAGCTCCTAATCAGTTGACTTAAAGTTAGGGAGATAATCCTGGATAGTCTAGGTGGGCCTGAAGGAATCAGTTGGAAAGTCTTTCAATCAGGGCTGAGGGTGCTCAGTACGTTAGAGAAAGAATTTCCCCTATGGATGACACCTTTGGCTGGTGCCCACTGGTTCTAGCCTTCTCCTGATTTTCCCTTCCTGACTGCATGCCCTACAGGTTTTGGATTTACTTAGCCACCACCACAATCGTCTAAGACAATAGCTTCGAAGAAATGAATGAACAGGGAGTGTATATATATATATTCCCACCACGCGTTCTTCTGGCGGGTTGGGCGCCGTGGGTGTGTGTGTGTGCGTGTGTATATATATATGTATATGTGTGTGTGTATATATATGTAATTTCCTACTGGTTCTGATCCTTTGGTTGAATCCTAATATAGATGTTTAAGCAACAAACCTTTTTGGCTTACCTCTCTGGGTTTGGAAATGTACTATATGCAACTATGATGAACTCATACTCATTCTCTCTCTTTTTTCTTTTCCTTTTCTTTCTTTTCTTTTCTTTTCTTTCTTTTCTTTCTTTCTTTCTTTCTTTTTTTTTTTTTGAGTCAGGGTCTCGCTCTGTCGCCAGGCTGGAATGCAGTGCCTCGATCTTGACTCACTGCAACCTCTTGGCTCCCTGTCACCCAGGCTAGAATGCAGTGGCGAGATCTCTTGGTTCCCTGCAACCTCCACCTCCCAGGCTCAAGTGATTCTCCCACCTCAGCCTCCCAAGTAGCTGGGACTACAGGCACATGCCACCATGGCCCGATTTATTTATTTATTTATTTATGGTAGAGAAAGAGTTTCACCATGTTGCTCAGGCTGGTCTTGAACTCCTAAGCTCAAGCTATTTGCCTGCCTGGGCCTCCCAAAGTGCTAGGATTACAGGCATGAGCTACCATCCTGGGCTATTTTCATTTACATTTCTAGGATGAACAATAATGTAGGCTCTTTTGTATTTTGTCTGTTTTCCATGTTAAAGATCTAGTTATATTCCATAATATGGAAATGTGTGAGTTCTAAAATATTCGTAGTCTTTCAGACTTATCTCACTTTATTATACTTATTTAAAAATAATTATAGATTCACCAGAAGTTGTAAAAAGAAAAATGTATAGAATGGTCCCATGTACACTTCGCCCAGTTTCCCCCAACGGTAATAGATAACTATAATACAATATAGATATTAACATTAATACAATCTACAGACCTGATCCAGATTTCATCAATTTTTCATGCACTGATTTCTGAGTCTGTGTATATAGTTCTGTGCAATTTTAACACATTTAAATTTGTGTAATCACCACAATCAACTTTTTCTCTACCACAAAGATTCCTCCTGCTACACTTTATAGTCACAGTCACCGCTTTCTCCTGCTCTAATTTCTGGCAACCCCTAACATGTTCTCCATCTCTATAAATTTGTCATTTCAAGAATATTACATAAATGGAATCATACCTTTTGAAATCAGCTTTTCTTCACTCAGCATAATTTTCTTGAGATGCACCCAAGTTTGTTGCATGTCTCAATGATTTGTTGCTTTTTATTACTGAGTAGTAGTCTGTAGTATGGATGTCTATACTAGACAGTTTGTTTATTCATGCATTGAAGGTCATTTGAGTTGTTTCCAATGTTTGCCTGTTAAGAATAGAACTGCTATGAGCATTAATGTAGAAGTTTTTGTGTAAACATAAGTTTTCATTTCTCTGTGACAGATGCTCAGGAGTGCAATTGCTGGGTCAGATGGTATGTGTATATTCAGTGTTGTAAGAAAATGCCAAACTTTTCCAGACTCTACCATTTTATATTACCACCAGCAATGTATGAGAGGTCTAGTTTCTCCACATCTTTGTCAGCATTTGGTGTTGTCACTATCTTTTTCTTTTAGCGATTCTAATAGGTGTGTAGTGATGTCTCATTGTTATTTTAAATTGCATTTCCTTAATGGCTAATGATGTTGAGCATCTTTTCATGTGCTTATTTGCTATCTGTATAACCTCTTTGGTGAAATGTCCGTTCAAGTCTTTTGCCCATTTTCTAATCGGATTGTTTCTTACTATTAAATTTTGAGAATTCTGTATACTATATTCTAGATACAAATCTTCTGTCAGATATGTGATCTGCAAATATTTTTGTCAGTTTGTAGCTGGTCTTTTCATCCTCTTAAGAGATTTTGCAGACCAAATTTTAAATTTTGATGATGTCCAGTTTACCAATTTTTGCATTTATGTATCATGTTTTTGTGTCATGTCTAAGACATCTTCATCTAGCTCCAGATCCTGAAGATTTTCTCTTAGCTTTCCTTCTATAAGTGTTATAGTTTTATATTTTACATTTATGTGCATGATTCATTTACTTTTTATATAGGATCTAAACCTAAGGTTGAGGTTCATATTTTTGCCTATAGTTGTCTGATGGCTCAAATAAAATGACTATTTTTCCTCCATTGAATTGCTTCTGCACCTTTGTAAAAATCGGTTAGGCATATTTGTATGGGGCTGTTTCTGGGTTTGCTATTCTGTTCTATTGATCTATGTGCCTATACCTCTGTGAATACCAGTCTTGATTACTATAGCTATATAATAAGCCTTAACCTTGGGTAGAGCACTTCCTCCCACTTTATTGTTCTTTTTCAGAATTGTTTTAGCCATTCAAGGTCATTTGCCTTTCCATATAAATTTTGGAATGAGTGTATTCTGTATCTACGAAAACCTTGCTCGGATTTTGAAAGGAATTGTGTTAAGCCTATAGATCAGTTTAAGGAGAATTGACATCTTTACTACTGTATATTGAATCTTCCAATCCATGAACACGATATGTCTATCTTTCCATTTATTTAGATCTTCCTTGACTTCTTTCATCAGCATTTTTGAATTTCCAGCATACAGACCCTATGCATGCTTTGTTAAATATATACCTAAGTATTTCATTTTCTTTGTCACGATTATAAGTGGTATTGTGTTTTAATTTGTCTTCACATTCATTGGTCATTATTAACATATAGAAATGCAATTAATTTTGTGTGTTGAACTTGTTTCCTCTGACCTTACTAAACTCACTTACTAGTTCTAGGAATTTTTCAGCAGATTCTTTGGGATTTTCTATGTAGACAATCATATTATCTGTGGGTAGGGACAGTTTTATTTCTTCCTTTCCAATCTGTGTGCCTTTTATTTTCTTTTCTTGCTGTCTTGTTCCAGCTAGAACATTCAGTACAATGTTGAATAAGAGTGGAGAGAGTGGACATACTCCCCTTGTTCCTTATCTTAAGGGGAAACATTCTGTCTTTCGCCATTAAATGTGATGTTAGTTGCAGGTTTTTTGTAGATGCTCTTTATTGAGATGAGACAGTACCTCTCTATTCACAGTTTACTGAGAGTTTTTATTATGAGTGAATGCTGAATTTTGTCAAATGCCTTTTCTGCATCAAGTCATATGATCATGTGATTTTTCTTCTTTAGCCTGTGGATATGGTAGATTACATTGATAGAATATTGATTTTTGAACCAACCTTGCATAGCTGGAATAAACCCCATTTGGCCATAATATAATTATTTTTATACCTTGCTGGATTCTATATTGCTAATGTTTTGTTGCAGATTTTTGTGTTAAAGCCCATAAGAGGGAAAAGTCTGTAGTTTGGAGGAGATTTTGCTACAGTCTTTGTCTGGTTTTGGTATTAGGATAATACTGGCCTCATAAAATGAGTTGAGGAAGTTGTGCAGAAAAGAGTTAACATAACAGGCCCTTGGCAGGCATCTGTGAACTTGGATTTCAGGAGAGCTCTCATTGTTCCCAGAACTGATAAGAATGGCTAACTATGTCTAAGCTGTTTGTACAAATGTTATTTGTGCTGGGACTAGAACTCAAGTCTCCTGAGTCTCAAGCTGTGCAGAAAAGAGTTAACATGAAAGGCCTCAGTGCTATCCTTTGAAAGCCCTGCATGCAAGGTCGGTCCTTTGATGGCATTTGGAACTTGGATTTGAAGAGGGCTCTCACCATTCCCAGGGCTGATGAGACTGTTCACAGGGCCTAACTGTTTGTACAAACAATATGGTTTATGCTGAACACTTCTAGGAGTCTGGAGTTTTGGTAAGTGCTAGGCAGAGGGTGCCTGTATGACCAACCCCCAGTAAATGTCCTGGGAGCTGAGTTTTTAATGAACTTCCCTGATAGACAACATTTCACACGTGTTGTCACAACTTGTTGCTGGAGAAATTAGTACATCCTGCGTGACTCCACTGGGAGAGGACTCTTGGAAGCTTGTACCTCTTTCTTCTTTACTTCCACGTGCCTTTTGCCTTTGAAGATTTTGTCCTGTGTGCTCTCACCATGAATGTGACTATCTGCTGCATTCTGAGTCCTCATAGTGAATCATCAAGCGTGGGAATGGTTTTGGGGACCCCTAGCACAGAAGTGTTCCCTCCTCTTTGCTATTATAGAATCTATTGTGTAAAATCAGTGTTAGTTCTTTAAATGTTGGGTAAAATATTCCAGTGAAACCATGTGGAACTGGAGCCTTCTTTTTTCAATAACTTTTACATTATAAATCCTATTTTAAAATAGTTATTAGACTATTCAGATGATAAATTTCATATTGGTTGAGTTTTGGTAGTTTGTAGTTTCAAGGAATTGGTCCATTTCATCTAAGTTGTTGAACTTATATATGTAGGGTTCTTGATAGAATTTCTCTATTTTCCTTTCAGTGCCTGCAGGATCTGTAGTAAGATCCCCTGTCTCATTTGTGATTATAGTGACTTATGCCTTCTCTCTTTTTATCTTAGTCAATCTTGCTATAGGTTTATCAACTGTACTGATCTTTTCAGAGGAATAGCTTTTTGCTTAATTGATTTTATCTATTGTTTCCCTGTTTTCAATTTCATTGATTTCTGCTGTTGTCTCTTTCCTTCTGCTTGCTTTGAAGTTTTAATTTTGCTCTTCTTTTATAGTCTCTTGAGATGGGAGTTTACCTGATTGATTTAAGACCTTACCTCTTCTTTTAAAACATTTAAAAAATATATATTACAAATTTTCTTTTAGTGGCAAGTGACAGGCAGCCTCTTTTCTAATGTAAGGATTTAGTGCTATAAATTCTCGTCAGCACTGCTTTAGCTCCATTCCACAAATTTTAATATGTTACATTTTCATTTTCATTCAGTTCATTGTATTTTTTAAAAATTTCCCTTGAGACTCCATTTTTGACCTATGTGTTAGTGAGAAGTGTGTTGTCTAGTTTTCAAATATTTGGAGATTTTCCTGCTGACTTTGTTATTGATTTCTGGTTTGACTCCATTATGGTCAGAGAACATGAAGTGGTTCATGCCTGTAATCCCAGCACTTTGGGAGGCTGAGGCAGGAGGATTGCTTGAAGCCAGGAGTTCAAGAGAACATACTCTGCATGGTTTCAGTTCTTTTACATTTGTTGAAAATTTGTGTGACGCAGAATACGAGTTATCTTGGTGAATGTTTTGTGGGTATTTGAAAAGAATGTGAGTTATGCTATTGGGTAGAATGTCCTATAATTTAGGTCCTGTTGCTTTATGGTATTGTTGAGTTCTATAATGCTGCTGATTTTCTGTCTAGTATTTCTGTTGCTGAGAGGAGGGTATTGAAATCTCCAACTATAATCATGGATTTACCTGTTTCTCTTTCAGTTCTATCAGATTTTACTTCATGTATTTTGAAGCCCTATTTATTGGTGCATACATGTTTAGAATTTCTTTGCCTTTTTGGCGGATTGACTCATTTATCATTGTGTAATATCTCTCTTTGTCCTTGGTAATTTTATTTGCTCCAAAGTCTACTTTTCTGATATTAACATATAGCCACATCTGTTTTATAAATTAATGTCTGTGTAGTGTATCTTTTCTTTTCACTTTCTACCTATGTTATATTTGAAGTAGTTTCATATAGACAGCATATAGAGGGTTATTTTTTAAAAATCCATTTTGTGATTCTCTGCCTTTTAATTCATGTATTTAGACCATTTAATTATAAGATAATTATTGGTATCTTAGGGCTTAAGTGTAATGTTTTATTATTTGCTTTTCCTCTATCCCCTCTATTTCTCATTCCTCTGTTTGTCGTTTTTGGCCTTACTGTGGGTTACTTGAATATGTTTTAGAACTCCATTTGACTTAATTTTAATGTTTTTAAGGATATCAGTGTGTATAGTTTTCTTATTGTTTTATAAGTGTTAAAATATACACATATAACTTACAGTGTATCGTTATCAACATTTTACTACTTTTAGTAAGGGGTAGAAACTTTTTTTTTTTTTTTTTTTTTGGACGTAGTCTTGCTCTGTTGCCCAGACTGGAGTACATGGCACAACCTCAGCTCACTGCAACCTCTGCCTCCTGGGTTCAAATGATTCTTGTACCTCAGCCTCCCAAGTAGCTGGGATTACAGACATGCACCACCACACCTGGCTAATTTTTGTATTTTTAATAGAGCTGAGGTTTCTCCATGTTGGTCAGGCTGCTCTCGAACTCCTGGCCCCAAGTTATCTGCCCGCCTCAGCCTCCCAAAGGACTGGGATTACAGGTGTGAGCCACTGCACCCGGCCTACCCTCCCACTTTAAAAATATAATTTCTGTTTCTTGTATGTACATCGAACCCAACATCAGATGGTGTTACAATTTTTGCTTCAACAATTCGACATAATTGAAAGAAATTCATTAGGAAAAGGATAGTCTATTTATATTTATCCNTCTCCATGTTGGTCAGGCTGCTCTCGAACTCCTGGCCCCAAGTTATCTGCCCGCCTCAGCCTCCCAAAGGACTGGGATTACAGGTGTGAGCCACTGCACCCGGCCTACCCTCCCACTTTAAAAATATAATTTCTGTTTCTTGTATGTACATCGAACCCAACATCAGATGGTGTTACAATTTTTGCTTCAACAATTCGACATAATTGAAAGAAATTCATTAGGAAAAGGATAGTCTATTTATATTTATCCTTATTTTTTACACATTTCATTGTTTTCCTTCCTTTCTGAAGTTTTAGGCCTCCTCCTGCCATCATTTCCTTTTTTTTTTTTTTTTTGGAGAACTTCCTTTAGCTATTCATTAATAGTAAGTCTGCTACTGAAAATTTTATAAATTTTCTGTCATCTGAGAATGTCTTTATTTCCCCCTTTATTCCTGAAGGATATTTTCACTGAACATGGAATTCCAAGTTGACAGTTCTTTTCTTTCATCACTTGAAAAATGTACCACTTCCTTCTGGCCTTTATGGTTTCAGATGAGAAATCCACTATCATTTAAATCAGTGTTCCTCTATAGGTAATGTGTGTTTTTCTCTCTAGCTGCTTTCAAGATTTTTTTTCTCTATCTTTAGTTTTCAAAAGTTAGTTATGATGTGTCTTGGTGTGGATATTTTTGGGTTTTCCTGGCCTACTTCTGTGGACTGTGTAGTTCCAATGACAGTTTAGTTTTTAGAACCCTTGCGGCACTATTCTGGTCTGCTTTGTATGCTACTCCCAAGCCACCTTGAAAACCTGAGTGGTATGCCACACAGTAGTTCAGTTGTCAGACCTGCAGGCCTGGTGATTTAGTTAGTTTCACGCTTGGGTCAGACAGGTGTCTTTCCAGGACTTCCTAAGCAGATGTAAAGAATGCCTTTCCGCAGCTACTTCCTCTCTGAGATCCCTTCCTTACTCTAATTGGAAGGGTGAGGAGCACCAGCTGCCACTGGCAGATAAGGGTGAAAGTCCAGACTCCTCACTCAGTCTCCACTGGCATGGCAACAGCAGGGAGGGGAGCACCTGTCTGCATCCTCTGCTGATACCTGCTAGGAGCCGGGCAGCAGATGTCCAGATTCCCCACTAGTTCTCTACTGACACCACTGGCGGGAAAGGAAAGTGCCTTCCCAACTGCCTGCCACTTGGGGCTCAGGAGACTCCCCACTTGGTCCCCATCATGGTGCCTGTGATGGAAAGTGCCTCCCTTGGCCGTCTGGTGCCCAGGGATTGGTGAGGGGTTGGGAGATGCTAGGCCTGCGGGGGTTGAAAGTACTAATCTTGCCTATCTGCTGCTGCTGGGTGGGGGACAAGCATCTGGACTCCGTGCTGGGTATACGCTGATGCTGCCAGTGGGGCTGAGCATGCCTCCTCCGGCTGCCTGGTGTGACTGGGGCTCCCCCTAGCTCTTGGCTGTTGCCCAGCGTGGGAGGAAAGTGCTTCCCTGGTACTGCTGGGACTCCCACTCAATCCTGTCTGGTGTTCCCGTGGGGGAAAAAAGCGGCTTTTCCCCCAGCCACCTGAGGCTACTGAATGGGGAACGGAGCTCTTCCAGTCCCTACTCAGTCTCACTCTGCTGACACCACAGGGTTCAGCTTGGGTAGGGCTGGTGCTGTCCAAAAGGTTTTACTTATGCTGAGCTGGGTTTTTCTCCTTTCCCAGTCCTTTGGCCACAAAGAACAGGTATTTGTTTTGTTTTGTTTGTCTGCTCTGATTGGAGATTCTAGGTTGCAGGCTTCTCCAGCACCCAGTCTGGAACATACAGAAGATAAAAAGAAAAGCCAGGGAGCCCATCACAGTGTCATTCCTCAAGTCCTGAAGTCTCTAGCCAGTCCACTTTCCTCTTTCCACCTACCAGTCCCCTTTTGATGGACTTTTGTATTACTTTTAGGAATTTTAATTGTACTTAGCATGGAAAAGCAAAGAGAAATGGGTCTATGTCATCTTGTTTGAAACTTGGTTACCTTACATTTTAAAATAAATTAATGAGGCCGGGCACAGTGGCTCATGCCTGTAATCCCAGCAATTTGGGATACCAAGGCAGGCGGATCACTTGAGGTCAGGAGTTTGAGACCACCTTAGCCAACATGGCAAAACCTCGTCTCTACTAAAAATACAAAAATTAGCCAGACGTGGTGGCAAGCGCCTGTAATCCCAGCTACTCGGGAGGCTGAGGCAGGAGAATCGCTTGAACCTGGGAGGTGGAGGTTGCAGTGAGCCAAGATTGTGCCTGCCACTGCACTCCAGCCTGGGTGACAGAGTGAAACTCTGTCTCAAAAAAAAGAGAGAAAAATTAATGAAATGATTAACAGATAAAGTTTTCAGTTTCAGTTGGAAAACACAAAGAATTTGATATCAAGGGTCATGACTTCAGTTTTCAGGGTTTTGCTCTGTCCCCCAGGCTGGAGTGCAGTGGTGTGATCTTGGCTCACTGAAACCTACACCTCCCAAGCTCAAGTGATTCTCGTGCCTTAGCCTCCCGAGGAGTGATTACAGGTGTGCGTCATCACGCCCAGCTAATTTTTGTATTTTTAATAGAGATGGAGTTTCACCATGTTGGCAAGGCTGCTCACAAACTTCTGAGCTGAAGTGATCCACCTACCTCAGCCTCCCAAATTGCTGAGATTATGGGCATGAGCCACCACACCCGGCCTCTTTTTTTCCTTCTTTTAAACATTTTTTTTATTCATAAAATGAAACTGATAATGCTTCGACTTTGGTGGAAAGATACTTTCAGAAAGTATAGGGGATTATTTATCTGTCTTTGTTGAGCCACTGGTTGATGAAACTAGATGCAAGAGCTTTAAACTGCTGTGCTATTGTGCAAACACTCTGGTAGCGTTAACTCGCCTAAAATGGGCTCAAGGAACCAAAAAAGAAAAGGCCAAAGAAATATAAAGAAGTAAAAGATAAATCTTGGCAAGACCTCCCTTCCTTTTCCTCCAATCTCTTTCTTGCCCATCACGCCAAATTTCATATGATAAAAATCAGTAACTGGCCCAATTTTCCTTAGACAAGTAAAATACCTACTTTCCACGAGTTACTTTGTCTGTCCACAGTAATACCTATGTAAATCCATACATAGATGCTCTGGAAGGATACAGACCAAACCGATAATTGTAGTTCCCAATGGGAGTGGGGTTTGAAGAAGATTTTAGATTTATCTCCAATTTTTTAATGTGAAAAACACCTTGTATTATTTGTGTAATTAACAATTAATAGCCGGGCACAGTGGCTCATGCCTGTAATCCCAGCACTTTGGGAGGCCGAGGTGGGTGGATCACGAGGTCAGGAGATTGAGACAATCCTGGCCAACATGGTGAAACCCTGTCTCTAGTAAAAATATGAAAATTAGCTGGGCGTGGTGGCGTGTGCCTATAGTCCCAGCTACTTGGGAGGCTGAGGCAGGAGAATCACTTGAACCAGGGAAGTGGAGGTTGCAGTGAGCCGAGATCATGTCACTGCACTCCAGCCTGGTGACAGAGCGAGACTCCATCTCAAAAATAAATACATAAATAATAATAATAATGAAACAAAACAAAACGTGTGCATTTGCCCAGACACGTGAGTCTGATATTGAACGGAATTTAAGATATGCTATCTTTTTTCTCAATCAAAAATTATTTCACACTCTTGAAACCTGGTAACACTTAATATTTGCTCAGAATTTTACCATCATGACTTCTTGATTCTTTGCTACACAGTGATATCCAAAATAGTGCTGCTAGAGAGAATCTGCAAAACAATTGGAGAGGACTTTTAACTCATAGGACTTCACTTATGAAGGCTGTATTCATAGAAGGGGGCAAAAAAAATCAGTATTTGTGGAACATCTGTGTTTCAAGTGTCTAACTTATATTTTCTAATCCTTCTCAAGCCCTCGAGACAATAATCATTATTCCCATTTTACAGGTAAGCAGACTAAGGCTCAGAGAGAAAATAATTTGTCCAGAGAGAAAATAACTTGTCCAACATTATTAGTGGACAGTAGGTACACTTCAAAATAAAATGCTTTCTGCTCTTGTGTAGGTTCAAGTATTTCAAAGCACCTACCATTTCTAACTCAAGGGAGAGTGGATTCATTAAACATTTGTGGCATGAGAAAATGATTTCTACAAATGAAATACACATCTGTGCTTTGAAATCCTTCCTTCTCAGGTGTTAACTTCAATTGGATTAAATAACTAATTTTTTAAATCAATGAACTGAAAACAGTTTAGTGGAATTAAGTAACAGCATACACCCAATGGGTGAGTTATAATCAGTATAGCTTCCTTTTACCAGACGGCTGATGACCTTCATAGACCAAATATGTGTTACAACTGATGCCATGGTTCAGTAATATTGACACTGTCTCCAAAGAAGCTTGTCTTAGCTTGTGATTTATTTTCATAAAGAACAAAATGTTCACTGATGGAAGTTAAAAACAAAATGAAACACCAAACATCACTGTAGTGGTCAGTTTTGTTTTTTGTTTTGTTTTGTTTTGAGATAGAGTCTTACTCTGTCGCCTAGGCTGGAGTATGGTGGTGTGATCTCCGCTCACTGCAACCTCCACTTGCTGTATTCTAGCAATTCTCCACCTCAGCCTCTCAAGTAGCTGGGATTACAGGCACTCACCACCATGTCTGGCTAATTTCTGTATTATTACTAGAGACGAGGTTTCACCAGTCTTGAGGCCAGGCTGGTCTCGGACTCCTGGCCTCAAGTGATCCGCCCGCCTTAGCCTCCCAAAGTGCTGGGGTTACAGGCGTGAGCCACTGTGCACCTGGCCCGTGATGGTCAGTTTTACGTGTTAACATAGCTAGGCTATAGTCCCTAGTTTATAACTGGCTAACATAAGCCAGTTATTTCATTAAAATCTAATCTAGGTGGTGCTGAGAGGTATTTTGTAGATGTGAATCAAGTCTGTAATCAGTTGACTTTATGTAAACAAGATTATCCTAGATAATCTGGTGGACCTGATTCAATCAGTTGAAGGTCTTAATAGCAGAATGGAGGCTTTCCTGAAGAAGAAATTCTGCCCATAGACAGCAGCATTGGCTTGTGCTCAAGAACTCCTGCCTGTCCTTTGTGATGGCCTGCTCTAAGGATTTCAGATTTCAGGCTTGCCTAGCTAGCCACCACAATCGCATAAGCCAGTTCATCTATATTTATATCTATATCTGTATCTGTATCTATATGTATATCTATATCTGTATCTGTATCTATACCTATGTGTGTCTCCTAATGGTTCTGTTTCTCTGTTGGAATCCTGACTGATATAATCACTATCTTTACTTTTATATATAAATCCATAACTTATATGCACTTAAGAAAAAAAGACTAATTTTCCTGGATTTCATATTCTTTCTTTGGATTGGATTTTCTCTATCAGAAGTTTCAAAAGGGATTAAGAAAGTGTCTGACTCCAGAGAATGCTCAGCTTCAGAGACTATCTATAATTTTCTTTTTTTCTTTTCTTTTTTTTTTTAGGTAGAGTCTTTCTGTTGCCTAGACTAGAGTGCAGTGGTGTGATCTCGGCTCACTGCAACCTCTGCCTCCTGGGTTCAAGCAATTCTCCTGCCTCAGCCTCCCAGGTAGCTAGGACTACAGGTGCACGCCACCACGCCCAGCTAAGTTTTGTAATTTTTGTAGAGACAGGGTTTTGCCATGTTGGCCAGGCTGGTCTCGAACTCCTGACCTCAAGTGATCCACCCACCTTGGCCTTCCAAAGTACTGGGATTACAAGCATGAGCCACCATGCGTGGCCTATAATTTTCCATATTAGAAGTAAACTGCCCCACGTGTGGCTTAGGAGAGAGTTGTTCCTCTTGGGAACCATCATCTAAGTGAGTTCTCAGAAGCCTCTGTATTTAGCTTCCTGGAGATAGAAGCACCAGGGCCATAGGAGACAAAAGCCCATGAAAACGGCTTCAGGCCTTCTTCCATGCTGTATCCAAGTCCATTCAAAATCCTATGTGTCTGTTGAGGTGCGAGAACCAGTTTTCAAAAAATTTGTGTACATTTAAGGAGTAAAAGTGCAGTTTTGTTACATGGATATATTGCATAGTTGTAACGTCCAGGCTTTTAGCATAACCATCACCTGAATAATATACATTCTACCCATTAAGTAATTTCTTATCCCTCACCACCCTCCCGCCCTTCTGAGTTGCCAATGTCTATTATTTTATACTAGAACCAGTTTGTTTTTTTTAAAAATCATAACATCAATATTTTTTTCCCTTAAATCCTTCAGAAATTTCTTGGGAATATTTTACTTCTCTGGGAAACATTACCCAAATGATTTCATTCAGGCCGTTTTGTTTGTTTTGGGCTTTTGAGAGCAGGGGTCACCCAGGCTTGGAGTGCAGGGGTGTGATTCATATGCTTACTATAAACCTTAACTCCCTGGGGCTCAAGTGATGCCTCCCTGCCTCAGGGCCCTCCCCAAGTAGCTACGGGCTATAGGTAGCATGCCCATTACACCGCAGCCTAATTAAATTTTTTTTTTTTTTTTTTTAGAGACAGGATCTTGGCCATCTTGTCGCAAGGGCTGGTCCTCCAACTCCCTGGTCTCAGCTAGTCCTTCTACCTCCGACCTCCCCCAAATCCATCCCCCACTCTTTACCCCCCCTGAAGAAATTTGGGGTTACTTTGGAAATGTTCTTAATCTTTCCTCCGCTTTTTTTACTGCTATTTTTAAAAAACTGATCCTTTTTTTATTTAAAAACATCTTTCAGAAATGATTTAATGTGGCCTACAATGGTGGCAATTAAATATAGCACAAAGATAAAATTAAAATTGGTAGGAAAGAAGAGAAAGTAAAGAAGGGAAAGAAAAAAGAGTAGGAGAGAAAAGGAGAAAGTGAAAAGAAAAAAGGAAAGCGAGATGAAAAATGAATGTATAGTTGTCTATAAAATTGATGTGGCTCAAAAGTTGGAAAAAAATAAGAAAAAATATATACTTCAAAATGTCCATGAGATAAAACCAAACCAACTAAGAGAATAATAACTATTTTTGGTGTGAAGACAGGAATTCCCCAGAGATTTACTACAATATTCCCATTCTGTTGCTTTTAAAACAGTAAACAAAGCAATGCTTCTAGCCCCAGGTACCATGATGAGGTTTTAAAAAAAGACATTTTAGGTAGCAACTGATTCCAATTACATATTTCTTTTTCTTTTTTTTTTTTTTTTTTGAGATGGAGTCTCGCTCTGTCGCCCAGGCTGGAGTGCAGTGGCCGGATCTCAGCTCACTACAAGCTCCGCCTCCCGGGTTTACGCCATTCTCCTGCCTCAGCCTCCCGAGTAGCTGGGACTACAGGCGCCCGCCACCTCGCCCAGCTAGTTTTTTTGTATTTTTTAGTAGAGACGGGGTTTCACCGCGTTAGCCAGGATGGTCTTGATCTCCTGACCTCGTGATCCGCCCGTCTCGTTCTCCCAAAGTGCTGGGATTACAGGCTTGAGCCACCACGCCCGGCCCCAATTACCTATTTCATTCTTTCCTCTCCTAACTTTGGAAAGAAGTTATCTGAAACTGCACACAAATTAGGAAATCTTCGTATTCCTTACTTAGTGCTTGACTCAAGAACCTATTTTGTTCAGTGGCGATAGCCAGGTATGGGGTATCAGAGACCAAGGAGTATTTAGAGAGAATCCTCCTAAAGTGACCTTGTGTGGGCATCAAAGCTCAAACAGGATAAGGGGGTATCCACACGTGGTGGTGGTGGAGGGGGATGCTCCCCAGCCTGGGGCATTGGAGTTTGAGGCAGGTGAAGAGTTCCTCCCACCTATCTATGGTATTTGTTTGTTTGTTTGTTTTTAGTTTAGGAGCAGAGGCTTAATAGGCAGAAGAGAAGAGAAAGAGAAACAACTCTCTCTCTATAGAGAGAGGGGTCTCCGAACAGAAAGGACCAGCAGGCAGCCGATGTGCCGGATTTTATAGTCAGGTTTGAGGAGGGGTGTCTGATTTACACAGGGCTCACAGATTGGTTTGATCAGGTATGACATTTACATGGACTATGACTTTCCCTGGTCTTGCCAAACAGGATTACTTCCCTGAATTGTAAAGCTTCCCACACAGTGCATACAGAGAGGATAAGAGATATGGTGGTCACAGACAGGAAAGGAGGAAATTACAATAGGAAAGTTGGAGATCCTGTTGCCAACACCCCATCGAGGCAGACACCCCATCGAGGCAGTCGGAGGCTGGGGTCAGTCCAGAAGCCTTTGTATAACACTGGGAGCTAGCCCCGGTCAGAAATCCTCAGTTGACTCAGGACTTCTTCCAGCCCTACCTGACGGCTAAGTCCTCCGTGGAAGGAGGCTGGTTCAAACATGGCCAATATGCCCAGCAACCTGTGGGTGCTGGGAGATTCTCCGTGTTCTCCCTGGTAAGCCTGTCCCCCAAGTCTTGTAAGGCTGGCAGCCCCACTAATCGCTTTTAAATGGCTGAAGGGGGCCCAGTATTTGGTTTGATTTTGTTCTAAAATGGAGGCCAAGAGCCTTGAAATGAAAGGACAGAGTTGGAGTCCACTCCTCTATTCATCGTTTCGATGAATGTTGCACCTTGGTATCTAGGATGAGGTCCCCATTATGAAGCGACTACGTTGTCTGGGGTATATACACTAGGGTTCATTGTCACACGACAGGAAAATTTAGGACACGGACACACACAAGGAGTTTAGGAGTGGAGGTTTAATAGGCAGAAGACAGGAGAAGGAGAAACAGCTCGCTCTCTATAGAAAGAGAGGTCTCCAAGCGGAAAGGACCCTATGGTATATTTTAAACTAAACAGATTGCAAGCTTCGTGTGGCAGATACTGATAGTTGCTTACCCAGTGGCCACCTTTTCACCTTTACTGTCAGAACCTCAATTTTCAGCAAAACAATATGCCTAGTAAAATACTTCCTCAGACTACTTTGAAGCCAGAATGGACATGTGATCCAGCTCTGGCAAATGAGATCTAAGCAGAAGTCTACTGCATGAGGCTTCTGGGAAAGTTATTGTTTTCCTGATGAAAGGGGACAGACTTAGCTGGCCTTTTGCCACTCTCCTTATTCTTTCTGCCTAGAATGCAGTCACAATACTTAAAAGGTATGAGAGCTATCTTACCAGCAAATAGAAAAAACTACATGATTAGGATGGCCAAGAAGGAAGATAGAAAGAGCCCAGGACCTTTCTATTCCACTAACCCATTTTCTAACCCACTGTGGGTTGCCTCCCTCAAGCCTTTGTGTTTCATGAGAACCAGCATGTTATTCCTTTTTTGGTAACCTGTTAACAGTTCTCTTCACCCTCCTACCCCCATCCTACAGTGTTTAGCTTATTTCAGTAAGTTACTGATTTAGTGGCATTAATGTACTAGAACTTCCTCAAGCATATTCATATTTGCATTCATCCAACCAGCTTCTGCCTCAGGTGGTATTTGGCTGCCTAAGGCCAAGATGGGGCAGATATAGAAGTCTTGGTGTTGTCCACAGAGGGTTTTGTGTCATTTTGGAAAAAACAAGAAGTAATACTTCAATGTTTTATATGATTAAGGGGAAGGAGAACTAACACTAGGGGCTGGTACTTTTACTTATAGAATGCCCAAAATAACTGCACAGCATGCATCACTCTCTTTTTGCAGAGGAGGAAACTAAAGACACTACATAGCTGATGAAGATCTAGACAGGTAGTATGTAGTAGAATATAAGTCAAACTCAGGTCTGATGGTTCTCAAATCCACACTTGTTGTTTGCAACTCTGACACAACTAGCCCAAATGATCATGGGTCAGTGGCTTCCTGGAGGAGATAGAACTTGGACCAGTCCTGAAGGATGGGCAAAATTTGAAGCTTCGAGGTGGGGAGTAGAAAAAGGGATTGCAGGTATGGAAAGGAACATAAGCAAAGACCAGCTTTCATTGATCATGCCCCATTCAATAGTCAGGAGATGAAATGGCTAAAGCAGAGGACTCAGTTCTTTAAACACATAATATCTGTTGACTTATCTCCTGTGATATCCTGTGATAGTCACTGTGAGATATGCCAAGGTTAATTTTGTGAAAGTACCTGGCATGTAGTTGCTGCTGGCTTTTTTTGTTTTTGTTTTGTTTTTGAGATAGAGCCTCACTCTGTCACCCAGGCTGGAGTGCAGTAGCATGATGTAGAGACAGGGTCTTGCCATGTTGCTCAGGCTGGTCTCAAACTCCTGGGCTCAAGCGATCCTCCCACCTTGGCCTCCCAAAGTGCTGGGATTACAAGTACTGGTGTGAGCCACTGTACCTGGCCATTTTTTGTCCTTTAAGAAAGTGCTGGCTGGGCGCAGTGGCTCATGCCTATAATCCCAGCACTTTGGGAGGCCAAGGTGGGTGGATTACTTGAGGTCTGGAGCTCAAGACCAGCCTGG
>NW_016816297.1:193048-197435 GCF_001698545.2 Rhinopithecus bieti
CACCATGTTAGCCAGGATGGTCTCGATCTCCTGACCTCGTGATCCGCCCGTCTCGGCCTCCCAAAGTGCTGGGATTACAGGCTTGAGCCACCGTGCCCGGCCTCCTATTTCTTAATTGAGTTGGAGTTCTTCATCAGGTACTTTAGTCACTGAGGAAACATTTTATTCTGGGCTCCAGGTCCAGTCTATGATATCCAGCCAAAAGCCATCTCTTTCCAGCCATCTCTGAGCACTAATTTTTTTGCTTTCCCTGCATTCCACCGGAAGTAAAAAAAGACCACCCAACTAATCTTTGGAAAAGTATTCCCGTGATTTTTTCTACTTATTCTTTTCTCCTTCACTCTCTACCACATTCTTTATGTTTTTTACCCCCAACTTTTATTTTAAAACAGATAGTTTATGAAGTTCAAAATCAAAACTGTAAAAGATACACATTTTAAAAGTCTTATTTCCTTGGCTGCGCACATTGGCTCACACCTGTAATCTCAGCACTTTGGGAGGCCGAGGCAGGAGGATTGCTTGAGCCCATGGGTAACATAGTGAGACCCCGTCTGTACAACAAAAAGAGTCTAATTCTCACTTTTGACCCCACTCCCCTTGTTCCCCCTTGTCTTCTATAGGTAACTTGTATTAGTTTCTTATTTGTCCTTTCAGTGGTTCTTTTTTGGGTTTGTTTGTTTGTTTTTTTTTTTGTTTTTTTTTTGTTTTTTTTTTTGAGACAGCCTCACTCTGTCACCCAGGCTGGAGTGCAGTGGCATGATCTCAGCTCACTGCAACCTCCGCCTCCTGGGTTCAAGCGATTCTCCTGCCTCAGCTTCTTGAGTAGCTGGGATTACAGGTACCTGCCACCACACCTGGCTAATTTTTGTATTTTTAGTAGAGACGGGGTTTCACCATGTTGCCCAGGCTGGTCTCGAACTCCTCACCTCAGGAGTTTGCCTCGGCCTCCGAAAGTGCTGGGATTACAGGCATGAATCCCAGCCTTTCAGTGGTTCTTGATGTAAAATTAAGCATACACACACACACACACACACACACACACATTTATTATCTCCCCTTTCTTACACAAAAGGTAGCATAGTGAGTACACTGTTCCAGATCTTGGTTTTGTCATCTAACAGTAAGATTTCTCCTTATCAGTACTTAGAGAGATAGATCTTTGGGTTTTTGTTTTGTTTTTGTTTTTGAGACAGAGTCTTGCTCTGCCACCCAGGCTGGAGGGCAGTGGCACAATCTCAGTTCACTGCAACCTCCACCTCCCAGGTTCAAGTGATTCTCCTGCCTTAGCCTCCCAAGTAGCTGGGATTACAGGTGTGTGCTACCATGCTTGGCTAATTTTTCTATTTTTAGTAGAGATGGGGTTTCACCATGTTAGCCAGGTCTCGAACTCCTGGCCTCAAGTGATCCGCCTGCCTCAGCCTCCCAAAGTGCTGGGATTACAGGCGTGAGCCACTGTGCCCAGCCTGTTTTTGTTTTTGACTTCATGTTTATTTGAATGTTGTTTCTTTGCCCATCTTCAATCTCTTCTCCCACCTTTAATGCTTTGCACAATACCATGTTTAGGCTTTATAACTGCCTGGAGGGTTATATGTAATTTTGATACGCCCCTCCCTCTGGTATAGTGGTTAAGAGCACAGATACTGGTTTAGATCCCAGTTCAGACACTTACTTGCTGTGGTAATGCTGGTCTTTAGGGTAAAGGAGGCTCAGATTTTCTCTTCTCTTTTTCTCCCCCAACCCCCCCACCCAGAAGGAATGTTAGTCTGGATTGGATTCCATGGCACTAGGCTGTACCACAATCACAGAAAGAGGAACTTTCAGAAGACTAAAGAGGTAAGTGGTTGTCTCCATCTTCTGCCTGGAAGTGCCCTGTTGCTCATTTTCCCTTTCTCTCGCTTTGCAGCAGCCAGGCCTAGAGGTAGAGGCTCCCAAGCATCAATACAACCATCTTTCTTTGAATTTTCTCCTCCTCTAGCACTCATAGGCAGGGCCTTGTCCCATCAGTGGAGGAAGAGCAGAGCCTAGAATGTGTGCTTTGCAGGCTGCAGGCCAATCTAGCACAGGAAAACTATTATGGGCCAGCGTGAGTCCTTTCTGTTCTACACTGGCGGTTAGGGCCAAAGCCCCAGCTAATAATAAATAATCTTTGCTTTGTTTTCTACTCTGGACATAGATTTCCCTGAGATTGCCTGGAAACAGGTACTTGGGGCAAGATTCAGGTTCTATTCGGGTTCTACTCTATTTTGGCCAAATACATCCTTAACCATATTGATCTCATCCTTTAATAGGTCCCCTTTTCCCAATTTTCAAACATGTGACCCTGAACAAATGAGGTACTTGACGTAAGTGTCAATTTCTTCATCTGGCAAAATGGGACCAGTAATGCAGTCTTCATACACTTGATGTGAAGGTTAAATGACTTAATATATGCAAAATAGTGAGCACAGTGCCTTGCTATTAAAGCAGGTGCTCAGTAAATGTTTGCTATTATTTTTATTGCTAAGCAGTATAGTGTAGTGGTTAAGAGCATGGCTTTCAGAGTTAAACTGCTCTCTCTGGCCTTGGATCCAGACTCTGAGCTTAGCACCTGTTTGACCAAGGGAAATTAGCTCTCTAAGCTTCAATTTCCTCAATAATAATAATAGTAAAGGAATAGTAATAGTACCTCTCTTAGGGTTGCTGAGAAGATTAAATGAGATTCTATATGTAAAGTACTTAATACAGAAACACAGAGCCTGATATATAAGTAGCTGCTATATCTTAATAGCATTTAAAAACTCAAACCCAACTATACTTAAATGATTTATGTCCCTTCAGATATAGTGAGAGGAACCTCTTTACATATACTTGAGCTGGGGAAGAAAGTATCATTTATCCATATAAATGCACTCATAGTCTATATTTGGATACTTAAATTTTTGTTATGACATAGACTTCATCTCTACAAAAAAATTTAATAAATTAGCAAGGCATGGTGGCATGCACCTATAGTCCCAGCTACTTAAGGGGCTGAGGTGGGAGGATCCCTTGAGCCCGGGAGGTCACAGCTGCAGTGAGCCATGATTGCGCCACTGCACTCCAGACTGGGTGACAGAGCAAGACCCTGCCTCAAAAATTTTTTTTGTTTGTTAAGGGAGTAGATCTTGTGTTACCTTTTATTCAAAAAAAATTTTTTTTTAAAGCACTCATACAAACAAGTTTTAAGACCAGGCATAGTGGCTCACACCTATAATCCCAACACTTTGGGAGGCTGAGGCAGGAGGATTACTTGAGCCTAGGAGTTCAAGAACAGCCTGGGCAACATAGCAAGACCCCATCTCTATGAACAATTTAAAAATTAGTTGGGCATTGTGACATGTGCCTGTAGTCCTAGCTACTTGGGGGACTCAGGTAGGAGGCTCACTTGAGCCCAGGAGTTCGAGGTTGCAGTGAGCTGTGATCATACCATTGCACTCCAGCCTGGGTGACACAGCAAGATCCTGTTTCTAAAAAACAAAGAAAAAAAATTAAGCAAGTTTTATAAGGGTAAAGGGAGGACACTGTGAGATTCTGAGCATTTACTGTGTGTCCTATGGTTTACGTCTTTCCTTATACTTGTGCTAATATAAAAATATAAAATATAAATAATATATATAACATAAAATATAAAAATAATTGGAACATTATTTTTGGAGTGTTATTTTGTAGTGCTGTTAGATTGAGTATGAACAGCACCATAAAGGTCTCAAATGCTGCCCTATCTATTGCTCTAACCTTTGATTATTTCCTTGACAAATACTAATACAAAAGGATTTGTAATATTACACACCTGATCAAAGTTGTATAAAGAACGTCTGCATTTGTTTTTATTTCAAGCCGCTGAGACCTGGCTCAAGTCAGAAACGTCTGACTCTTCAAATCTAAGCACCACACTTATGCACTTGTTTTCCGTTTTTTGTGTGTTATGCTACCTTTAAAACAGTAATTAGAAGGGGATAATCATCTGCCACCTGAATCCTGGTCTACTGCTACCATTGAATAAATGCAAAAACAACCCAAAACCTTTCTTTTCAAAAACATTTGGTAGAGATGGTATCTCGCTATGTCGCCCAGGCTGGTCTCAAATTCCTGGCCTCAAGCTATCTTGCCGCCTTGGCCTCCCAAAGTGCTGGGATTATAGGCATGAGCCCCGTGCCTGGCCACAAAAAAAAAATAAAATAAAATAAAATAAAAACTTTCTAAATAAGAAATTACAATTAAGACTCATATGAAGGCATCAATGTATTTATGCTAAAGAAACAGAAAAAAAAATTCAAAGTAAATAAAGGTAGAGTGTGCATTTAGAATTTTACTTTTCTTCCAAATTTTAGATTTACAACTAAGCCTTTTTTTTTTTTTTTTTTTTTTT
>NW_016816297.1:197502-201543 GCF_001698545.2 Rhinopithecus bieti
TGAGACGGAGTCTCGCGCTGTGGCCCAGGCTGGGGTGCAGCGGCCAGAACTTGGCTCACTACAAGCTCTGACTGCCCGGTTTACGCCATTCTTCTGCCTCTGCCTCCCGAATAGCTGGGACTACAGGTGCCCGCCACCTCGCCCGGCTAGTTTTTTGTATTTTTTAGTAGAGACGGGGTTTCACCGTGTTAGCCAGGATGGTCTCGATCTCCTGACCTCGGGATCTGCCCGTCTTGGCCTCCCAAAGTGCTGGGATTACAGGCTTGAGCCACCGCGCCCGGCCACAACTAAGCCTTTATTCCAGGAAAGAAAGAAAAGCCACTGTTAACTACCATATTCTCCCCAAAAAGTTACAGCAACACTGAACACTTTCCTGGACAGTCCTGTACATGTTTTATTGATGATGCCCAGGCTTATCCCTGAACACTAGAAAAAGTGGGAAGACGTCAAGAGATAGACAGAGGATGACAGATCTGAGAGGGATTGAGTGATTTAACTTACCTCCGCAAGCTCAAAGCAAGAAGTTGACTGCTTTTTCATTTTAACTCTGCCCCAGCATCAAATCACCACTCTGGGTTTATGCAACTTGTTTCCTAATTGAATAAAATAAGCCTGAATATGAAAACATATCAGAAGAAAATATAAGTCAGAAACTGCTGTGGTCTTACCTGTTTCCAGTGAATACCACTGATGTTCTTAAAGCTTCTTAGGAGCCTCAATGGGCAGAAACCATAGTTACTATTTCAGTACAAAACAGAAAAAATAGATATTGTAGGAGGATTGTTACTCCAAAGTCAATCAAGGAGAGTACCTGGAAGGAGGAATTACAGAAGAGACTAAAGTCTGATAGAGTAGAATGAAATACTGGATTGTGAATATTTAATTAAAAAATATTAAACATAGATCACATTACTGGACTCTAAGCTACTCTCTAGGAATAGAACGATTTCTAAGCCTTCATTCTAGAGCCAATAGACTAGGCCAAGGCTTCTTAAACTTTAATGTGCATATGAATCCCCTGAAAATCTTGTTAAAAAGTAGAGGCTTGGCTGGTCGTGGTAGCTCACGCCTGTGATCCCAGAACTTTGGGAGGCTGAGGTGGGCAGATCACTGGAGGGCAAGAGTTTGAGACCAGCCTGGCCAACATAGCAAAACCCCTCTCTACTGAAAATACAAAAAAAATAAATAAATAAATAAAAATAAGCTGGGTGTGGTGGCACACACCTGTAATCCCAGCTACTCTGGTGGCTGAGGCACAAGAATTGCTTGAACCCAGGAGGTGGAGGTTGCAGTGAGCTGAGATTGTACCACTGCACTCCAGCCTGGGTAACAGAGCATCTCAAAAAAAAAAAAAATAAAAAAAAAAAAAAAAAAACAAAACGTCAAGGCTTATTCAAGAGATCTGGAGTGGAGTCTTAAATTCTAACAAATTCCTAGGTGATACTGATGCCGCTGGCCCACGGACTACTCTTTGAGTAGCAAGAAATGCATGGATAAAGAAATAGAGTGAAGTGTTGCAGGTACTTGGAAATCTATACAGAGTACTATGTGAGCACCATGGAGGGCCTTTCTACCGCAGAGTATTAGAAAAGGCTTCATACAGGAGGGGATGGATGGGCTGAGTCTTCTCCTGGTAATCACAGGGAGAAAGTCAAGAGGTCAACATTAAAGTTCAGTGACTATGGTGTGAGTTGGACAGGCCGTCTAAACTTTCTGGCCCTCAATTTTCTTCTTTTTTTTTTGAAATGGAGTCTCACTCTATCACCCAGGCTGGAGTGCAGTGGCGCAACCTCAGCTCAGTGCAACCTCCACCTCCCGTCAAGCCATTCTCCTAGCTCAGCCTCCCAAGTAGATGGGATTAGAGGGGCGTGTGACCACACCCAGCTAATTTTTGTATTTTTAGTAGAAACGGGGTTTTACCATGTTGGCCAGGCTGGTCTTGAACTCCTCACCTCAGGTGATCTACCTGCCTTGGCCTCCCAAAATGTTGGGATTACAGGCGTGAGCCACTGTGCCCAGCCTCAGTTTTCTTCCTCATCAGTAAAATGAAGGATTAAAAATGTCCAAACCGTACATGATCCTAAAACCAGATTACTGTGAGACAAATTTTAAAATATTTAATATAAGATCTGTTTAGAAGTTAGGGTGAAATAGTATAAAAGGTTCTAAGCCAGGTGCGGTGGCTCATGCCTGTAATCCTAGCACTTTGGGAGGCCAAGGCGGGTGGATCACCTGAGGTCAAGAGTTCGAGGCCAGGCTGGCCAACATGGTGAAACCTCATCTCTACTAAAAGCACAAAAATTAGCTGGGTTTGGTGTTCAGTGCCTGTAATCCCAGCTACTTGGGAGGCTGAAGCAGGAGAATTGCTTGAACTGAGGCGGAGGTTGCAGTGAGCCAAGATCGCACCATTGTACTCCAGCCTGGGCAACGAGCAAAAACTCCATCTCAAAAAATAAATAAAAAGTATAAAAGGTCCTATCAGTTCACCTAACAAACCAACATACATTTGACAAATGAAAGTACATCCATCAATAGGAAAACCACAGTAAGTCTTGTATTTTTAGTAGAGACGAGGTTTCACCTTGTTGTCCAGGCTGGTCTTGAACTCCTGACCTCAAGTGATCCTCCAACGTCGGCCTCCGAAAGTGCTGGGATTACAGGCGTGAGCCTCTGTGCCTGGCCCAAACTGCAGGAAGTCTTAGCAGCATCTTGCACTTGTTTTTTCCTATTCAGTTGCCTATTTGTGGCCGGGTGTATGGCTTCACAGCTGAACTACTTTAAAAGAATACCATATAGAAGTCTCTCTTTATTTGCAGCGATACATTCCAAGACCCCTAGTGGATGCCGGAAACCATGGATAGTACCAGACCCTATATAAACTATGATTTTTCCTTATATACATACATAAATACATATAACATTTATAAATTAAGCACAGTAAGAGCTTAATAAAACAGAACAATTATAACAATATACTGTAATAAATGTTATGTGAAGGTGGTATCTTTTAAAATATCTTATTATACTGTACTCACAGTATTTTGGGACTGTTGGTTGACCACAGGTAACTGAAACCACAGAAAGTGAAACTGCAGATAAGCGGGGAGTCCTACTGTACTCATTTTGCTCAGCACAATAATGCTTAATATTTATAAAGTACCTTTCATTTTCAAGGCACTTGACAAACATCAGTTAATTACTTGTCACACAATTTGCAATTTAATTTTCATTAGTCCAATTAGGAGTGGACCAGATAAAACTGAAAGAGTAAAGGCAGGCCCCAGAGGGAGGATTCAAGCCAAGGTGAGAATGGTGGGGCTGTGTATGACTTACGCTCACAGTTTTTATAGAAAAGAAATAGCCCTCACCAGGAAAGCACTAAAACACTAGAAAAGGAAGAAATTGCCATTTCTGAACATCTTGCTGGAGCTTGCCACTAAGAACCAAAATATATAAGGAAAGTAGTGAAGTATTTTAAATGCTTATTACCCTACACCATCTACCAAAAAAGAAGTCAACAGTGAATGACTCCATTTTCACAAAAAAGATTTCTATTATGAAAATTCAAATGAAGTTTAGCTTTCTTCGTGTTGTAGTTTTAAAGGATAAAATATTTTCTAGAATGAGTTTTGAAGGAGTGATCATACCCTAATTATAATACTTTCTCTTCCTATAGAGAATGGTTAAGTATGGCTAGGTGTGGTGGCTCACTCCTGTAATCCCAGCACTTTGGGAGGCCAAGGCAGGCAGATCACTTGAGGTGAGGAGTTTGAGACCAGCCTGGCCAATATGGTAAAACCCCATCTCTACTAAAAATACAAAATATAGCTGGATTAGCCAGGCATGGTGGTGGGCACCTGTAATCCCGGCTACTCGGGAGGCTGAGCCAGGACAATCGCTTGAACTGAGGAGGCAGAGGTTGCAGTGAGCCGAGACTGAATCACTGCACTCTAGTGAAACTCCATCTCCAAAACAACAGCAACAACAACAAACAGCTAAGTATGTCCCTTTTAAATGAGAAAAACAAATTTTAAACATCAA
>NW_016816297.1:203948-206414 GCF_001698545.2 Rhinopithecus bieti
ACAAGAGTGAAACTCCATCTCAAAACAATAATAATAATAATAATAATAATAATAATAATAATAATGATAATAATAATATAATCATAACAGGAGGGAGTCCCTTTAATTTAGCTTAACTAAGGGAAAAACTAATGCCCTCTGACCACTATTTGCAAAGATCATTTGTAAATTGTGATCAGAATTATATTAAATGTCACCAACTTTTATTTGCACCTTATGAAATCATATTGATTTTGTAGTATTGAATGCCCTTATAAAAGAATTGAAATGATGCAGTGCTAATGGTTAGCACAAGGCCACGCACAGGGTGAGTGCTCAATATTACTAATTAATTTAAAGTGAAAATCTTTTAATGTATTATTTTTGCACCTTAACATGCAATTCAATGTAGTAGTTATTAACCCAAAATATCCAAAACATTTTAAACATGAAAATACATTTTAGTAACAATCATAGGAATGTTTATAAGTGGTTATTTTCAGTCTTAGGTTTATCAAAATAGAATTAAATTTCAGATTCCTTTTAAAAATAGGCCTATGAAAGCTGATTTCATAATAGCTGCTATATGTGATGTGGATGGCAGATTCAGTGCCTTCTCACAAGTTCAACCTATTGACACCTCCTGAACCAATTACTTTAGATTACAACATACCCCTTAAAACAGAGTTTCCCCTGAAGACTGAATCTGTGCATCTGAGGACTGGGTCCAAGAATGTGGATTTTTAAACAAGTAGCTCTCCTCTGCTTCCTGGTAAATTATTATGATCAGGTAGATTTGGGAAACAGTGCTTTAAAGCAACCAAAATAATTTTATCATACTTGAACATTACTTGATATGAATGGCATATCTAATGAAAAACTAAATGTATCAAGCTTTTTAATAATCTGCATAGCTTATCATCATGCCTATTTCTTACCTAAAAGTCACAAGGTTTTGTTCTAATTCTCTTGATAGCCCCCAAGAGCTAATACAAGTTATCACCTTTTTAAAAACTGCTGGTGATGGCTTCTATAGTTTTAGTATTGCATATACCTTTTCTCACCAGGAAGCAGAAGAGTCATATAGCAGTTGCGTTAAAAAACTAAACAATGTGGAATTTATTCAAATAATCATACTACTTACGAAGTAGTCTTTAAATAGCTATACCAACATCTGTTAGTAGAGTTACTCGCCAAGCTGGTTATCAAATGCCTATTTCTTTAAAAAATTCAATTTACAAAGTCTCATGTCAACTCCATGTACAAAATCTCATTTGCCATATAATGCAACTAGGAAGCAATTATATAACTGGATATGTGTACATAAAAATGTGCATAGGTTCATTCTAATTCATCAACTAGTAACAAATCCCTCTAAATTGAAAAAGGTAAAATAAGCAATGAAATGTAGTCTTAAAAAAAAAGTATCATGGAGCACTGAGGAAAGTTTACATTATTAGAGATTTGAAAGAACATTTAAATAGGATTAAAATAATAAACTGTTAGCTACTTCTATTTTCTAATAAGAATATCATATGTGGAGAAACAAAACTGCAAGCTTATTAAAGTGGGTTAAATAGCTTTTAAGCTGATTAAAACTACTTAATTTAAAATGAATTATTTTTGAACCTCAAGTAAATGATGTGATAGTCAACAATTTATTAAAAAATAAACTTTAACAGTTTTAGCATTAGTAAAAACCATTGCTAATACACAAAAGTATGTTATCAAATTCTATATTCACAAGTTGGGAAAGGCTTAATACCAAGTCCTGGTTCCACATTGCACTTCATATTCCCATCTGTATATCAGCAAAGTTGTAGAAGCTGTCTACATCTCCAGATGCCATCTCCTTGCTTTCTGATACAAACATCTATTTTAAATAGAAAAAAAAATAAAAAAATAAGTACCAAGTACTTCAGAATGCCAAAGCCCATGTTCTCCACAGAACAAAGTCCCAAGCTAATTATTCAAAAGAAGTTCAAGTACATCATTTATAATGACAATATTTAATCTGTAGATTTTCTTTAGAATTCATGTAATACAGTTTGAATAGCTATAATGTAAATTAAGCTCTTTTGGAAGCACCTATATAATTAAGGTCTCTGCTTTCATAATACTTGAGTTGTATTTTATTACATCTGGACTTTTACAACACTCAATATTATGAAAGCTACTGAGTAAGAGTCACTTAAAAAACTCTTTGTTTCTTCTGTTTTCTAATAATAATCTCAGTAGTCTGAGCAGCAAAACTTGAGATTATCCCTTTCAAAGCTGCTAAAGATATATTACTCTTTTTTATTTTATTTTATTTTATTTTAATTTTATTTTTGAGACAGAGTTTTGCTCTGTTGCCCAAGCTGAAGTGCAGTGGCTCACTGCAGCTAGACTTCCAGACTCAAGTGATTCTCCTGCCTCAGCCTCCCAAGTAACTGGGACTACAGGTGTGCACCACCACACCTAGTTGTTTTTTTTTTTTTTTTTTTT
>NW_016816297.1:209657-210883 GCF_001698545.2 Rhinopithecus bieti
AAAAAAAAAAAAAAAAAAAAATTAAAATTAAAAAATAACTAAACCTGAATGTAAACAAGGCTTTGATCTAACTTCTAGTCTACAAGAAATATGGAGGAACGAATTAAACAACCTCATGAATACTGTAAGATAATTGACTAAGCTTCTTTCCCAAGACAAAGGCAAGAAATAAGTAGAGAGGGAACACCTGTTTTTGATTAAGAGTGATATACGATAAAAAAAAAAAAACCAAATACAGTAAGTGGGTCTATTTTAGATCTGGATCACAACTGTAAAAATACAAAGAATTATTTTAGTAAGTAGGTAAATTTGCATATGGACTGAGTATTAGAGGATATTAAGGAATTATTGTTAATTCTGTTAGATGTGATAATGCACTGTAGTTACTTAAGAAAACATTTTTAATTTTAAGATAATGAAATATTTAGGGATGAAATAACAGGATGAATCAATTTGATTAAAATGTTTTAGCAAACAATGAGATTTTTTTTTAAGTATGGCAAGAAGTTGATGAAACTGGGTGACGGGAACACATGGGGGTCACTGTACTCTCTACTTTTAGTACATTTGGAAATTTACAAAAAGTTTAAAAAGTACTTTAAACCTAATAAATATTGAACTAAAAAGAAAAAGTTGATAATAAATGTAGGGTTTCCAGTTTTGCAAGGTAGAAAGTTTGAATTAAGGTAGAATATGGTTTCATCACTACAAGGAAATACTGTGTGTGTGTGTATTTAAGTTAGACATTTATTATTAAAAGTTAGTCTTTCTATAAAGAACATGTAATCTAGAATTTAGAAATAAAATCTTGGTAGAATTACTCAGGTATATAACTTGACTGATATTCTTTGACTAGAATATGATAAACTTCCAATAAATGACCTAATGATTTTCCAACAAAAAAGTGGACAAATGCATTCGTTTTGATTAACGTGTGGATAATCTTAAATTTAAAAGACTAAATGTTTGTCTTATACGCTTGACATAGATTTGCAACTCAGCAGTATATGGTGTTCCTGGAACACAACTGAAGAGCTGGTATGTAGAGGAAATATGAGGGGTGGTGCTAGAAGACAGACATCTGTGGAATGATTCACATCCTCTCAAGTTAGGAGGATGGAGGCCTGCTTCATTAAGAAGCTCAGGGTCGGGTGGGGTGGGGAAAACAATAACATGGGGAACCGTCAGGGGAATCCCCTTATTTCTGTTTTGCATATGAAGAATCC
>NW_016816298.1:0-1027 GCF_001698545.2 Rhinopithecus bieti
GATATAATTTCGCCACTGTACACCAGCCTGAGCAACAGAGCAAGATCCTGTCTCAAAAAAAATTTCATAATGATCCTCACATGGGAGTGATTTGAGGTTCACCCTAATCATTCAGAACTGTTTCCCTCTTTTTGTTCCCACGGAATGAGACACGCATATAAATTATACATATGCACAAACCCTTCCCTTATCATACTTTGCACACTGAACTATAGCAGTTTGTGTATGTGTCAGTTGTTGTACTCTGAGCCCCTTGAGGGCAGGGCCAAGTCTTCTATATCATTGCATTTCTAGCTCTCAATGGACCACCTAACATATAATAGGTGCTTCATAATGATGTCTAAAACGACATTCAAATGAAGGAAAAATGTTCTCAATGCCCAACATGGCATCTAATTGTGCCTTATGAAAATGTACCTTCGGTCTTTATTGTTCTATGATGGAGTCATTGCTGTTCATAAATCATCATTTTCAAAGTTCTGTGTACAAGAGCAGAGGTTCATAACTGATAAAAAATCCAAGCAATTTACAGCTTCAAAAATTTGAATTATAATGAGAATATCACTTTCAACGTATAAGATATTCATAGAGAACAATATGCCATATGGCAAAGGATATTATCCCAGAGAGCCTGCTGTTGCTTCTCTAAAAATGACAGATGGTTATGTTTATCACAGGATTAACTTCATCAGCAAAACTTTACTCCCACCCATTGAAAAATTATGTGATTACAGAAATTCACAAAACTTGTACTCCTAGCAGCCACGCTAGTCTTATGAAAGGTCATACTTGCACTTACTTGTTAAAAAGGTGATTGTCCACCTTTATTTTTGAATAGGCTTTGAAGTCATCTGGCATCAACATAACAGGGATTTGAACATGGCTCAGTTCATTTATCTAGAAAAATATAAAATAAATAGCAAGGGTTATTACTATCCAGGTTATTACTATCCAGGATGACTTGACTTGAATGTGTACCCTGGGGAAAAAAAACATGGTGGACACAGGAAGTTCTCTTCCCACCAAC
>NW_016816299.1:0-2088 GCF_001698545.2 Rhinopithecus bieti
AAAAGGCAGATTAACTGGAGAAAAGGCAAAGAAATGTTTTAACATGTATATATGGGAGCCTTCAAAATGATGACCCAAAGAAAAGAGGAAATAGTTCATTTTTATCTTTAAGTTCAACAAAGTGTGGACAGCCGTTGTAGAAATATGATTGAACAAAAAGGGTATAATCTAATGTTAATAAACTGAGCAAGGCTGTCAGTCTAGATTCTTCTTGTCCTTTTTGAGCACGCATTTCTTTCTTCTGGACGTGAGGTAGGCACTCTCTGGAAAAAAGGTCTTATATCCTAGAGTCAAATGACATAGTCTGATAATTTATTTACAGTCAGTTTTTATACAGAAAGATGGAGGGAAAGTTAAAATAATCATTTTAGGTTTTATGGCTACCATTGGGGTAAAATGGTTCTGGTTTCTATGACCTGCCTTGGAGAAGAAGGATCTATGGCTCATCTTGGGGAAGAATGGACTAAGAGATAGGAAGGCAGGAACAGATTGGAGAAAACTGCTTCTGAGGCCTTCATTCTGGGGTACTATTTTCTGAGCCCCCATAACAATAAGCCTGTAAAGGTAAATTCAAAGTAAGTTACTTGCATAAATTATAGTCAATAACTGAAGGACATAAAACATTCTGGAAGAGATGTACAATCCTTTAGAATATAAAACTTACCAGAAAACTTCAGTTTTCACAGATATATCTATTTATGACATTTATTTCCAATAATAATCACTTTTTAAAACTAGATAAGCTAATTTAAGAATTAATGTGGTAAAATAGTTCATATGAATTTTAAGTAAGTTGGGTAAAAGAATGTAGTGGAAGAGGGACTTGAAAGCATGTATTAAAATAGGTAATAATCCCTGTAACAACTGGCAAAGCTTGCCATTAGACTGGTATAAAGACATACAATATAAAAACAGATGGATATTGACAACCAGCAATATATCTTGATATAGATATAAATGATATAGATATAGATATATAAATATAGTTACTTCCTATAGCATAAAGTGTGGGCTATTTCTAACATTATCCAAACAAGTAAACAAACAAATAAATGAACAAAACCAGAAAATGCAGACTGACAAGAAGGTAAGGCAAAACTCACCCATAACCCATGACTACACGTAATTTGGTGACAGTGATTTCTAAACAAGTGGTTTTATGTGTAAGTGAGCCTTCTGAGAACATGTTAACTGGTGGCTACACAAACAATGGGTCAGGCTCCTGCTCCTGAAGATTAGAAATAACAGAGCTTGAAAAGTACATGGGCTAGTGGTGGTCATGTTGTAAAAGCTCCACTTCTGGAATAAAGAGAAACACCTGGAAATAGCAGATTTCCCTTAGGTAAGTGGAGGCGAGGGGGAAAAGAAAAGCGGCCGCAAAAATAAGATAGTGACAATGAACCAGAAGGAAGAATATATTAACTTCTAAGAATCACTGGAACCAGGCTCTTTGGAGAAATGGCCACTTCCTGGACCAGAAAAAGAAAGCATTAAGTAATATTGGGACATCTTATAACAGAAAACAAAGCAAGTAGTCAAAATATCGTGAGAACATGCTGAAGAACAAAGAAGTCAACCATAAAGGGGCTCCCATAGGCTAAGTCTGACACACTTGAATTAATATTTTGTTATTATTACTATCATTTCTGTAATTGGAGAAAATTAAAAATTCATGAGTCCTTTATATGTGGGTGTTTGTATGCATCTGTATATATGTGTGTGTGTTTATGTGTGAGTCAGAAAGAAATGAATGCTAAAACCAATGATTGAAGGGCTGCAGAACAGACATTTTTAAAGTTCCTAAGAACCACTGTATAGATTACCTGAGAATTGCCAAGGGAAAAAATGTGGGCAAAGTAAGTGGATCTTTTCTTAAAATATCTAGTGGTCATTTTCTTTAAAAGTGAGCAAATGTAGCATTACTGACAGTTGGATTCTGGTTTAGAAAAAAAATTACAACTTTTGAAAATAAAAGTATAATTGAATATGGATTGATAGTTAATGGTATTAGGAATTTATAGCTGATTTTCTGTGTCAAATGTAGTAACTAATTGAATGAACTACTGAAAAATATCTTTTTTTTGTCAG
>NW_016816299.1:3705-17600 GCF_001698545.2 Rhinopithecus bieti
GAAAATGTTACAAATCAAAGGGATAAACTATAAACAAAATGAATTAAAATTGGCCTCTTAAATTTTCTCATAATTTTCTCTTTATCCTCGTGGAACAAAGTGAACATTCAGTAAGTTAGTTGGAAATGAGTACATGAAAGAAAGAGCTGCAAATTTTTTTCTTAGAAGTTTATGAGAACTTTGGCTTCAGTAAGTAAATTAGAGAAATCAAGAAGCAAATTATCTCTCTAAGGCCTGGAAAAACACTACATTATAACATTTTGTAATAACTAAATAATAAGTACAATTTATAGGATTGATAGTTCTTACATTCCATAATATAAGCATTAAAACAACATTTAAAAAATAACATTTACGTAGAAACCTTTTGTCCTAGGCCTTCTTATCCTTCTGTTATCCTTGTCCTTCAAGATACAAATGACACATTAATCTCTTCTGGAAAATTGTGCTTGTCTTCTAGTTTAGCAAACTATAGTTGGGTTCTTTCTCTTCTTGAATGTTCACAAGACACAAGATTCATGTATTCTATTTGAAGTTACCTTTGGATTTGACACCTTGACCTTGCCATCTTGACCAACAACTATGAAACTCTGCAAGCAGTGACCATGGCATTAATCTTGAAGATTTACCATAGTACTCAGTTCATATTATATGTTAAATAATTGTTTGTTGAATTCAATAAACTGACATAGATTACATTGGAAACTGAAGATGTATTGATACCTTAATGCTACACTAAATGTGACTAGTCTTTAGTCTTTTCTCCTTTGGAAAGAGAAATCTACTACTTCCTCCTATTATGCTACATTTCTTATGAAAAGGGATTAGCTGATATGTACTCTTTTCTCTTCAATTATCTTTTCATCCCCTTTATCCCTCATTCTCAGTATATGAGTTTCTATATATGTCTTGAGAAAATAAATGTATTTTAACTAAGACTTTCAAATAATATTAAAAAGTCAAATCAAATAATATCCAAATAAAACCTGGAGGTTTTAGGGAAGAATTCGCTTCCCTCCTTTTTCCTGCTTATAGGGGCTGCCCACAATTCTTGGTTTATGGCCATATCTCTCCAGTCTGTTTTCATTAGCACATTTTCTTCTGACTTTGATCCTCCTGCTTTCCTCGTATAAGGATCCTTGTAATTACACTGGACTCAAAGGGATAATCCAGGATAAATTCCCCATCCAAATATCCTTAACTAATTACATCTGCAATGTTCCTTTTGCCATCTAAGTAATATATTCACAGGGAATTAGGCCATGGGCAAGTTTAAGGGATCATTATTTAGCTTACCACAATTCCTAAAGATAAACCACCTTCTAGTGTAAACATTTTTAACTTCTTCTCCATTGATGCTATGTTATTTTTCAGCTTGCTCCATATTTCACTACTCTGATTCACATATGAACTTGAAAAAAAACCCTACATTATTTCAGGTTTTGTGACTCAGTCCTTCACTTAACACAGAATAAGAGGAATTTGGGCTCCTCCACTTCATTCATTCATCTTATATGAACAGCAAAAATAAGCTTCATGTTGCCATCTGGAATGACCACTTCTCTGTTTTAACATCTCAGACCTCGGTCTTCAATTCTCTTCTCTTTGATTTCTACACACCTAGCTTCTCATAATTCAGTTTGAGTGTAACACAGAAGAGTTGCTTCCTTTGACTACTTAATTTGGAACCTCCCCAAACCAATCAACTCTCTATTCCAACCTTCAGTTTGATTCTCTTTAGGACACTTAACAATCTCATAAGTTATCTTGATTATTACTTTGTTTACTTAATTATAATATCCTGACTCCCCCTCTAATAGAGTGGAAGATCTATGAAGGAAAGGAGCCACATCTCTCTTCATCACTGCTTTATCTCAAGTCTCAATAACTGTTTTTTGATATAAGTATCTGAATGAATTAATGAATGACTATTAAAATTTGAAGAAGATTACAGTCAAATTTTTGTCTAATAGAGCTATTAAAATTAAAATTTTAGTAACCAATAATTATGAATTTAAATTAGAGTGATGTTTCCTATAACTAAGACTAATTAAATAAATTGTTAATTACTTAAATTACTTGATTCCAGACAAGAGTTTATGTAAAATTAAAATAGATTCTTCAGTGATGGAAAAAGATAGGCTAGCAAAAGAGAATGTTTTTATATACACATATAATGATTTTATATCTATGCATACACACACACTCACTTTTGTGTGTATACCTGTGTGTTTATGTGTATATTTACATGTATAATACATATACATATAAAAGCAAATACATGTACCTATATCCTGAACTTTTAGAAATAAAGACTTTTTTGACTGTAATCTAAGATCATCATCTCATAATGGTTTTCTGAAGTTATCTTCAAATATATTTAACACTTGAAGAGAAAGTGATTTTTTTGTGTATGCCTGGATATGCTACTAGAATAATATCCATTAAGAACCAAGATTATCACTACTTGAAACTTTAGCTAAACTGAAATCTTTCTAAGGAATTAATATAATAGCCTGACAATTCAGGTTATAATATGACTACACATTTTTTGATAGATGTTCAGAATGTCAAGAAAAATTTCTGCCTGATCTCCTATGGGTTAAAATCACAGTGAGAACTTCTGTGCTTAGAATGACCAAAAGACAAAAGCTGAAGTTACAAATTGTTATCAGTACATAGTGATTACTATAATGGGCAAAGAAGAGTATACATAATTGAGTCTTGTCAAGTAAAAGCTTTCTAAGTGTCCTATATAATAGAATTTCCAGGAAAAAAAAGTTTAACTGGTGCCTTTTGTATTACAATTTGAAAATTTTGAACAGAAGAAAATAATGCAGTTAAAGGCACCTGAAGCAGTAAGAAAAGTAAGATGTTTAAACCAGAAATATAATTTAGAAAGAGCAATTTTGGTGGAATGGGAACTATAGTTTACTATTTTAAATATATAAATACAATCAGGAGATATGGGTTCCACTGGTACTTCCTCTAAGGGTTACCCTTCTATGCGTTGGTTCTCAAAGTATAGTCCATTGACTTCCAAGTGCTCCTGAGGCACTTTCAGAGGGTATACAAGGCGACATCAAAACTATTTTTAATATAGTCCTAAGATACTGTTTGTCTTTATCAATGTATTAACATTTGCCCTGATGATGCAAATGTAATTAGCAGGCAAGACTTCTGGTGCCTTAGCATAAACTAAAGTGCTGGCACTAAAGTATGCTCCTAGTCACTACATTCTTCATCGCCATGTTCTTGTGGAAACACGTCCTTGCAGATACATGCACACGCATACCCACTGATGCCAGTTATACTTAACAATTTTCATTATTAAACAGTAAAAGTTATATTTTATAAGACCTCAACCCTTAAGGTATTCTGTGTGATAAAATGAGAATTACACATAAAGCATTTCTGCTGCTGACCAAAGTACATGGTTTATTCCATTAAAATTACTATGTAATTGTATTGAAAGCTACACTAGCCACTCTCTTCAGGAGTACCGGTCAGTACAGGTCAGTACAACTGACCAAAATAATATGATTATTTTGACTTGAGTATTTTACAGACATTATCTTATAGATGAACAAAGTGAGCCTGTCACTTTCTTTTTAAGGAAAACAATTGATAGTATTTATTATCAATGATAAAATTGTAGATTTAAAGTGAGAATTAAAATTTTAGAAAACTTGTATTTTCTAGTTTGAACTTGATAGTTTACTAATACTTAAAACATTTTTTGGCCTGGCATGGTGGCTCATGCTTGTAATCCCAGCAGTTTGGGAGACTGAGGCAGATGGATCATCTGAGGTAAGAAGTTTGAGACCAGCCTGGCCAACATGGTGAAAACCCATCTCTACTAAAAATACAAAAAATAAATTAACCAGATGTGGTGTCATGAGTCTGTAATCCCACCTACTTGGGAGGCTGAGTCAGGAGAATCACTTGAACCTGGGAGGCAGAGGTTGCAGTAAGCTGAGATTGTGCCATTGCACTCCAGCCTGGGCAACAAGAGTGAAACTCTTGTCTCAAAAAAAAAAAAAAAAAAAAAAAAAAAAGGATTTTTTCCTGAGGTCACTGGTGATATTAATAACTGTTAGATTATGAAAAAATATGCCTTCCTTTGGAAAATCAACATAAATGACAAATGAATGATGTCACCAATTCATGCTTGGGTTAAAATACCCATTTTAACTTCAAGATAAACCAACATCACATAGTATGAGAAGTGTATTGTAGCTAGTAAGAATGTTTTTCCTTCAAACTTAAACAGTGTTTTAAAACTATTACTTCCAACAATTGTTTCTCACAAATACGGTTTCAATTTCCACATTGCAAGTAACTTGAATAAACCATTAGAGGACAGTCTTGGTAGCGTATTATAAAGAATATCCCAAATTACCAAAAATGTTGTCAAAATATCCAATTTCGGAATACTTATCTATGTGAGCCTTCATTTTTTTATGTATTTCAAATAAAACATTTCATTCCACATTGTGTGCAAGGGCAGATATGAGAATCCAGCTGTATACTATTAATCCAAAAGTTAAAGATACTTATAAAAACATAGAATAGTGCCACTATTCTCACTTTGTTTGCTTTGGAAAATATAGTTATTACTTTATAACATATGTGTTTATTGCTATTTGTAAATAGTTGATAAATGTATATATTTAAATTTAAAATCAACTTAAAATTTAAACATGTTAAAATGAGTTTTAATTTCTAACCCAATAAATATCATTAAATACAGCACATACAAACAAAAGTTCTCTGAGGTCCTTAGTAATTTTAATGAATATATAGAAATCTTGAGAGCAAAATTTGTGAGAACCAGTGGTTGACAGTAATAGTTTTAAAACACTTTTGAAGTTTGAAGGAGAAACATTCTTCCCTGAAATTTCAACAATAACAACAACAACAACAAAAATGTGCAGCTGCCCTTCTCCATGTGAGTAAATCCTACCAGCTAAGTAACACACACACACACACACACACACACACACACACACACACAATCTATATAATAATAATACCTCTCTAGGTAGCTTGGTTCCAAAATGGCTAAACTGATTTGATGGTATAGCAAATACATGTAACTTTGCAAGGAGTATACACTCTATTATGTTTATTACATACGTCTCAGAACTGGAATACAGTGATACTTAGATTCATTGTGAATATGAAAAGGCATATATTCCACATCAGCCTGATTACAAATAGGTCAATCAAGTAGTATGTAGACAGAATGAAATTGTCAGAGCATAGATGACAGATTGATGAAGAATTTATATAAATATGTTAACAGACACAAATACAATGTACTTTTCATTAGCAAAAGATTAGTAAATTCAAAGGGTTAAGTCGGTCAAATGATCTGATTTTGAAACTAGATGAGATTCTGCATTAACTTACTCTCCTAATGTTCCTCTTTTGATATCATCTTTTGCTAAGGGAGATCCAATATGTTTTTTATTAGAATTCTAGATTTAAGGTTCTTAATCAAATTGCAAGTTTCTCACCAGAGAATTCGTAAATGCACAGAATTCTAAGCATGGATCACAAAGAATATACACAGAAACATGCAACTAGGTGATGTCTTTTTCGGTGTTGGCACGATGCTTTCTGTTGGTTCATAGAGGATTTTGCTCCACTGATTTGACGGCAGGTTCGTCTAGGTCACATTTTAACAAGTTTCATTTCTGCTAACAGACATGTTATCATTCTCTAGAGCTTTCTTCTCTGCACAGCATTTTCCAGGCTGTGTGTATAAAATGCAACTCCTTTATAACGCTGAGTATTCAATAAGCAAGGTCATTTTTAAAAGCAGCCGCTTTCGTATTGATAGAGCTGTCTCCTCTAGCTTGTTTCTCTTAAAATATTGGCTAATGGATGACTACAGGTGATTTTTAAAGTAAGAACATTAGTCAGGGATTAAAGTGCCATAGCTTCCCTTATCTGTGTGAGAAGATGTCAGTCTGATTTGTGATGGATGGTCTCATAAAAGTTTAGGAACCTCTCTCTTTTTTCATATGCAGCACGTTTGGACACATGGGAAATAAAATCAGTATATGAGGGTATGATGTGTAGCATAGGTCTATTAGAATAACTTGTAGACTCAATAGTTTTGAAATAGTGTCTTTGTAACAAATGCCACAAAGCAATACGAAAAAAATAATGTGTAATTATCTAGTCTTCAGAATGGCAGGCAGGTGGCTGGTAAACCTGCATGTGGTTTGAGGGTGGAGTGGGAAGACATCTCAGCTAGTTCAACTTATCAGAGGACTTATTTAGGGAGACTTCTTAACGGCGCATTATCAGTGAATTATATCTTTCCAAAGTGCGTGTCAAAGTACTAACTCCCGTAGCTCATAACGTGACCTTATTTGGAAATTACGTCACTTCAGATTAGTAAAGGTAAGATGAATGGAGTAGGGTGGGCTCCTATATCAGTGTGGCTAGCATCCTTATGAGGGATAATGGGAAAAGGCACGGTGTCAATGCCATGTGAAGATGGAGGCGAGGTTGGAGGGTTGCATCTACAGACCTAGGAATGCCAAAGATTGTCAGTCATCACCACAAGCTTGGAGAGTGGCATGAAACAGAGTCCCCCTCAGAACGCTCAGAAGGATCTCTCCCTGTTGACACCTTGATTTCTCACCTCCAGCTGTCAGGACAGAATGCATTTATGTTGCTTTAAGCCACTCCATTTGTGGTACTCTGTTATAGCAGCTCCAGGAAACTAACACATGAGGATTCTGAGAGGATTATCATGTTCTAAAACGTTAAAAGAGAAATGAGATATAGAATTCATTAAATCAACCTGCAATTAAGTTATTGATATACATCTTTTTGTATAGATGAGCAGTGAGAGGCATATGAAGATATTCTCCTCCAAAGACCTCCCATGGTACAATCTAAATTAAACTTCAGAAGCACTGACCATTTTTGGACTTGTATTCACATATATTGCAACAAAATTTATCTAAAGAAAAATATGGTGCAAACAGGCCACGGCAACCCTTATGCCATTTTCAAATTCATTAAGCAATAGAATATTTAGTCTCCTTAGGCTGAGAAGAGAAATAGGTGTTGAGAAAAACAGTCAAAATTTGATTTGAATGGACACTCTCCAGGCCTTTTACAGCCCACAAAAAACAAAATAGAAGTGTGAGATTAATATTCTATTATTCAAAAGTGATAGATAATGAAAATTATGTTCTTTTTTCATAGATATGTGTAATGTCACACATCAATTCTCCAAAAAGTCATCAGCCAGCAAGGTGGCCAGAGTTGGGAGAACTGCTTCTCTTAGAAGAGTTTTTACCTTTACCCATTAAAATAGCCTTTTCCTGACCAGTGCATGGATGAAGAACACATTTTGAGGAAATAGGAGTGAAAAAATATTCAGAAAACAGAAATCTATTTTGTTGGAAAATGCAAAATTAGAACATAACTTTTGAATTGGGAAATGCTTTGATTCTCTCATTAGCATGATGATTTACTTACAAAAATTATTTAAATGAATAAATAAATTACTTGGTTGATTCCACTAATCTTTTCTATTGCATTTTCTTTGTTGTTTAGTGATTTAATTTTCCTAAGGTCATTCTATAAAGATGGTACATATTATGAATAATTATTTAAGTCACCAGTGTTTCTTCATATTAGTGTTGGCTTTTTATTTAGTTTTACTTTAAGGACTTTCATGAAGAAAATCTCACAGTCCCATGGAAATACAATATCAGGAATTTTTTGATACAAATATAGAAATATGAATGCTTCATTCTAAAATATCTCACATGCTAAATATTGTAAAATAAGTTGTTTTGGAATTGTTAACTATGGATGGGAAGATAATTTTGAGATAATATGGTTCATCCCCTTTACATTTTAGATATGTGGGGATAAAAAGGGAATTCATGGAAACTAATATATTTTGATTACGCATGATGTTGCAGGCTGTGGTCCAGGAAATTTACTCATATGATTCCAAGTAATCCAAAATATAAGATTAATCATCTCTAATTTATAAATGCATGAGCTGAAATCCAGATAAGTGACATATCAAAGGCGTGAAGAAAGTAGTGGCAAATTGTACAGTTTCCTATTTCTCCATACTATGAGCACTGAAAACATTTTAAAAAATAGAAAAGTAGAAAAATCCTGGCTTACAAGAAAAAAAACTTTTAATTGCTTATCTTCTACCTAGATGCCATCTTATAGCTATTTTAGTAGTTGTCAGCATAGTGATTTTATAGTTTTTATTTTCTGCTTTCCAGGCATTTTCAATTCAAATAAATGTATTTTCATATTTCATACAATTATACTTTTAATTTATGCATGTTTGCCTTCTATCCATATACAATACTTTTCTACTTACATGACTAAAATGAGATAGCTTATTTTATATTTTCTTTATTTAAAAAAGATATTTCATATACATACTAGTATACAGTTTCCTTAGAGTATTTTTTATGTCTATCATGTCAAAAATATCTGGATTTATATTATTTCCAAAATGCTAATACTAATTTTCAGAGCTAGTAGTAAACTCATTTGGCTAAAAATTTGTGAACCTTTGGTATTCAGTGTTTAGAAATATATATATTTCAGATTTCTAAGAATAAAATTTTATTTCTTAAATTCTTCATTATAGAATTTGTTATAACTTGCATTTTCCTGGTTAATTGTTTTTTTTTTTTTTTTTTGTTTATTTACTAGGCACTTAAAGTTTTCTGACAATGTAATATATGCTAATTGCAATACAATTATTTTATATTATCTATGATAGTAATGTAATTCTAAAAATTATCTTATTAAATAGGCATTCTTTTCTGTATATTATCTCAAACTGAGATGTAATGCTATAGCGTACATTTGAAGATGATTGTGTGATGTCAAATCCTGTTATATTCTCTACTCTAAAGCTTCCGTACTTATTTATTTATGTAAATCAAATATAAAGGCTGACCTTGAGGATCCCAGAGAGCCCTAAGAAATTTATACATACAAGTTATATATTCCCCAAACACTGAATGTTATTAATAAATATTATAGGCAGTCCAAAACATAAACTTTAATAATAATTTTAGATTGTAATGTGATGGTAACATTAACCCTGTTTTGTTGTGCCAGGAGAAATTTCTGAAGTTAACTTTAAATTATTGTCTAAGGAAATGTATTTTACTCCTGACATGAGAACTAGCAGCAGTGTGTGCCCTTCATACTTGTAACTGACAGTGCCTATGGCTTCATTTAGGTTTGATTCATCAGTCATGTCATCTGCTGAAAGCACTAGAAATAGCGGCAAAGTTGGAGTGCCTTTTGACGTCCTTTCATACTTCCATAAGGTTACCGTACATCCATTAACTCAAACGACAAAGGAAATGTCATCTAAGTTGAGTGGATGGATGCTGGGACTCTAAAAGCCCTATTGTCTCAGGTGAAGGGGCAAATGTGCAGCCTTGGGGGATGGAAATGTCTGAGTATGTAGTTACATGTGAGGTACATTATCTTTACAGATTTATGGGAAAGAGGATCATCAGCCACCAAATAACAAGATATATATAACCAGACCTTGGAGTTGACCCATATTATTCTTCATCTGTTTCTTACTGATGGTCTCTGACTTATAATAAATATCAGTTGCCTAAGAGTGTGAAGTCATAATAGGGCCAGGACAAGAAAGGTCTCTAAGTAAGGGCATGCTTGGAAGAACATGGGAAAGCTGTCAGAATTCTAACTGTGACATTACAACTGAGTTGGTAGAAGCTAGAGTAGAGGTTAGAATTCATTTTTGTGTAAATCCAACTCTGGAAGAACTAAAATGAAAATAAAAATCAGGAAAGATAGGATATTTTATGTCAAAGAACCTAATAAATAATCTTAATATGGTTTGGCTCTGTGTCCCCACCCAAACTTCATCTTCATTTGTAATCCCCATGTGTCAAGGGAGGGAGGCGACTGGATCATGGGGATGGGTTCCCCCATGCTGTTATCCTGATAGTGAGTGAGTTCTCACAAGATCTGATGATTTTATGATTATTTGGAAGTTCCTTCTTCAGCCTTCTCTCTTGCCTGCCACCATGTAAAATGTCACTGCTTCCCCTTCGGCCACGATTGGAAGTTTTCTGAGGCCTCCCCAGGCATGTGAAACTGTGAGTCAATTAAACCTCTTTCTTTTATAAATTACTCAGTCTCTGGGAAGTTCTTTATAGCAGTGTGAGGAAAGACTAATATACATCTCAAAAGCAGACATACATTAAATAAATAGAAGTGACAGAGGAGAAGTGCACTGAATATTTGTAGTCTCTGGGTAAAATAAACCAAAAGCCCACTGAGCAAGGTAAGAATTTGGAAACAAGAACCTATATTATACAGACCAGTCTGTTTCAAAGGTAGTTCATGACTCACCTTTGGAGCTAGTTAAAAATTCAGGGTCCCCTTCTTTAGATCTACTACATTTGAATTAATAAAGATGAAGTCTGAGAATAAAGATTTGAAGCAGCAAACTCGTTTTTGATTCTTACTGGCTGGGATCTCTTGTGACAGACCAAGGTCTCAAGGTCTCCTTGGCTCAATCATTTTCTCCTGCTTTCACCTTCTTCCTTTGAACTAGACTTCACTGTCTCCTCCATTCCACAGCATTTGTAAAAGAAGACATTGATGCAATCTCCTCTAGGTTCATAGTTAAAGATAAGAAGTTCTAGAGATTTGTGCACAAAGTGAAGTTATCTGATGGACAATGTATATAATATAAATCAGCCAGTGTGTACTAAAAGAGAAGAAAGTGTCTTTGTAGAGGTTTTATACAGCTTATATGTTCACAGGATTATCACTTAGAACATTGAAAATTAATAGATGGGATATGAGCAGATAGTTTTAGCAGGGAATGAATTAAATGCGATTTCTGAGTAAAATTGAAGTAAATTTTCCCTTTCCCATTGATAAATCTGGAGTCAAAGAGCATTAATAGATACAAGATAAATGAATGAAGTCCAAGAGGTTTGTACTTTATTAAATTGGGATCCAGAAACAAGACTTGCAAGTAAATTGTAAACAAAAGTCTCATCTTTATAGAGAGGATTGGAGCTAAGTCCTTTGACTAAAATCCAACAATACTCAGAGGCATTACAAGAGTTCTTATCAGTGTCTCTATTCTACAACTCAAAATTTCTTTTTTCAAAATAATTTTGGGAAAAAATTTTACACTCAGTTTTCATTCTATATATAGAAAATAAATTATAAAATAATATTTGTAGAAATATAGAGTACTGCTTTGAGGTTAAATTTTTATTGGTAGCCAGGACTTAGTTTTGAGTTCTTTTTGGGTAACATAGCAACTAGCAAACAAAAAAATATAACTAAAATCAACAGTCAATATGTATTGATATTTATATGATTAAAATTGATGGGTAACATCACTCAGTTATATGATAATAATACTAACAATAAACATTTTTCAGCCACTATTCTAAGCAATTAACATGCAATAACTTATTTAATGTAATGTACTAAAATGTATAGTAAGATTTCTGTTAATTACTTGACAAGTTGAAATAATTATTTAATTGAGATACCTTTTGATCTCAAATCCAAAACAAAACAAAATAACCCAGCAAGTACATGAAGCCACAATAGACAGTGACTGTACTAAGGGAATTAATTGTCAATGAGGGAGAATCGTGCTTGTTGTGACTACAGATTTTGGTGTGCCCTTTCTCTTTTCGGTTTGCTAGACGTGAGGAATGCACTAGCAAGTTTATGACACAGACACTTAAGCTTTCAGAATTGAAAAAAGATGCAACTTGGCCAACTACTCCAAACTCTTCATGTATTTTTGTTTAATAGTGATTACCTACTGTTTCTTTTGATCACCTTTACTTATAGGGAGTTTTTAAAAACATTCATAATTAAAATATCTGATACAACTAGATAAGAGCAGTGCATCATCATCATCTTCCCAAGGCATAACATGAAAACATGGAAACCAAAAATGGCATCCTTAACTATCTTTCTGCTAGATTGGAAGGCAAACAGAAGGCAGAAGGACTGATTCATACTGGAGTTGCAGTTAAGCATTCAAACTTCAAAAAAACAACTACCAGGCTTTGAATCATGGCTCTTCCATTTAGTAGCTGGCTGATTTTATGAAAAATACTTATTCTATCTCTATTTCCTCATTTATAAAATGAAGATATGCTGGTTAATATGTGTCAGCTTGGCCAGGCTATGGTACCCATGTTTGGTGAAATACCAGTCTAAATGCTGCTGTGAAGGTGTTTTTCTTTTTTAGATGTGATTAACATTTAAATCAGTAAACTGAGTAAAGAAGATTATTTTTCATAATGTGGATGAATGTCATCCATTCAGTTGGACGTTCCCTCTTTCTTGAAGAAGTAGTAATTCTACTCCAAGAATTTAACTTTTGAAGTAACTGAAGTAATTATATTCAAAGGCTGTAACATATAAACCTTGCCTAATTTTCAGCCTGCAGATTTCAGACTCCCGACTGCACCATCAACGCTTCCCTGAATTTCCAGCCTGCCCTCCTGTTGTACAAATGTCTGATATTCAGGTTCCACAATAGGGAGATCCAATTTCTTAAAAGTAAAATATAACATACTCCCCAACCTCATTATTTTATATATAAAATGTGGTAATAATATCTAACACATAGAATTGTTGTAAGGATTAAATTATTAATAAGTAAAATGCTTAGAGTGAGATCTTGTGCAAAAGCAATGTATCTGTTAGTTAATATTTTATTTATCTCTCTCCAGCATTAAGCACTGTGTCTTGCATAAAATAGTTGCTCCATGAATATGAGTTGAGCTAAAGTTTTATATATGAATCCTTCTTGACCTAACCAATTTTAAGTGTATCCTTAAAATTTGACAACTAATAATTACAAATCCTTATTTTCTCATCTCCTAAATTGTTATCATGATAAATATCTCACAGTGGTGCCTTTGTGAAGGACTTGATCCACCTTCGTCACTCAAAATTGGCAACGTTATATTAATTTTCATTTATGAATTCCCAGTTTATCCTAAATTGGTTTGCACCAACAGAGAGCAATTAAATCTGATTGCATGATCTTTTACATTCATTTACATTTACATGGTTACATGTAAGCAAATTTTCCAGGGAGCATTAGGTGATGTGTACGTATCTCAAATATTTTCTACTAATAACAGTAGGTGATTTGGAAATTAGAAATACCAGCTTCACATTATAGAAACAAAGCACTATTTTTAAAAAGTCACTTGGCCTTTGGCTTAAACAACCTGCTGAATGTTTTACTCATCACTCAAGGACATGCATTTTTAAGTAGACTTTTGGTACAGATGTTCCTCAAATACTCTAACTTTACATTAAAGAAGTATCCCACGTTTTAATTGAAAAAATCAATGCACTTTTCAGTGATTTTCTTAATGAAACATCTTTAGTAGTAATGTGAACTGATTTATTAAGATATAACATTCAAGCATTTTAAAAGAGCAGAAAAATATTCCATCAGACTCATTGCCTCATTGAGCACTTACATTTCGGAAGCACTTTGCATCTATTAAGAGCTTGGTGATCACTTTTATTAGTTAGCAGTGAGTAAGGTCAATATTATTTCTTGAATTTTCCAGAGAAAATATTTGAATGCATAGAAATAAAGTGATTTCAGCCATGTAAGAAAGAAAGTGGTGATTTGTGAGTTCCATTGTCATCTTAAAATATATTGTCAAATAATGGTACACAAATTGGCAACCAAGTTTTTGTTTTATTCTCACCAAAAAAAGGGAAAAAAAATGTCTGAAAATTGCTTAAAACTCCCCCTGTGATAGTGCTACTTTTATTTAGAGGGAAATATAATGAAAAAAAAAAAAAAAAGAACAAAA